>NC_051164.1:45465397-45517976 GCF_013339745.2 Dermacentor silvarum
TGCCTTTCCTGTCTGCCGCGCTCCTGTCATGTATACACACGCTTGAACCACCCCCTGACCCGCTGTGCCAGACAGCAGCAGCAGCAGCAGTGGGAAATTCTAAAGACGAGAAAAATAAAGCTTCGCTTTAAAAACCTTCGTACGCAGCACGCCACTTTATATTTTCAACCACTCATTACTTACACCAAATTGCCCTCTTCTGGATACCGCAGCTTACGCAACCTCATTTTGTACGAGTTTTCTTTAATGTAGAACATGGCTTCCGTGAAAGAAATATCCATAGGAAAGAATGGTACCTAGAAGGACAAAAATAGTGATGATAACGTTAGAGCGAGAAAATGTACGTATTTCATTATATCACCCACCACAAAGTACAAAATATGTTCATAGTCATGGCTAGGTGGCGTATGCCACCGCCCGATTTAAAGGGTTTAAGGCACCTAAGTGTGTTTTCTCTCCTCACCTAAATGTCCTCTGCAAAGTAAATAACGTTTTACGCATTTCAGTTTGTGATATACCGTTGCAGTATATGCTCCAGTGGCAGTGCTGTTATACAGGGTACATGTTTCACGTAATTGAACCAAGGATAAAAAAGAAGTGGTTGAGCGCAACTGAATGAAACTACCGACAATTGGTTTACCATCATGCGGTGTGCCTTATAGTGTTTCTTATATTGCGCCTAGTTATTTATTTAAATAAGATCAATTGCTCAAAATTTTATTATTAACTTTCGGACCAAGTGCGCTTCGTTATGTTGTAGAGGGCATTCCAAAACGACCGATCAAATTTTTTGTGGCAACGTACATGCTGCGTCAACCTTTCCTTTTCCTCACGAACCACTTACTACTACATGCTGCGTGGTGATTTTTTCTGGCTTTCAAAGAAAGCCCGCGATATATGAAATTAAAGCACATGCCTTCGCTCATGCGCTATTGTATTGCAGCACTTTCAACCGTGCTTCGAGCGAAACAACCGTGCGCGCCGTCCATGGCGAAGTGAGCGGCCGCGGCAATAGGCACGCGTCGGCCTCCACGCGCGACGGCGTTCCAAGCGCGCTGCTAACGCATTTTCTATCCCGATCCCAGACACGGTGCCACGGCTGGTGGCGCCGTGTCTGGGATCGCTGCAAGAGAGTGCTGCAATACGATAGCGCATAAGCGAAGTCACGTAGTTTTATTTCATATTTCGCAGGATTTCTTTAAACAGCGAGAAAAAATGTCACAGTTTCGCCCTAAGGGCGAAGCAATGAATGCGATAGCAACACAGCAATGTCATACGAAGTAAGGTGAGCGGCTTTGGTAGCAATATGAATTGTAGTAAACATGAGATGATTAAGTAAGCAGGTGTGCTGCGGCGTAAGTATACCGACATGAAGAGATACTCGATGACCACGAGAAGGCGCGTGTGAAACGGTGGTGTTGATGAGAAGCGCTGCCCGTGGGCAGCGCGTGCGAAGGGACACACCTGTAACGCTACACTGCCGATCCGGGCAGCATTGCATGTGTAGCGTGCTTTGGAAAATGTGGCCCGACTATTACTAACTGAATGAACAAGCGTGGTGTGAGCGCGCACAAACAAACATGAATAGATCACACTGAATGACTGCAGACAACGACTGTCAAAACGCTGGCAGCAAGCGCATATATACGCCGCAGCAGCGGGCGAAGGTACGTGCGGTCTATCGCTTCAACGGAAACTCAGCGGCGAATGCACGGCGCAGAAAGGTCAGAGCCGTGTGGAGATAAGAGACGGTGCGGACGAGCGACGAGCGCGGTTGTTGGCAGCGTAGAAGTGCCCCCCCCCCCCCCCCCGCGCTCCCTCCGGCGCTGGCTTCCTGCTTCCTTGCTTGCGCGTGGGAGAGATAAGAGACTGTGCGGACGAGCGACGAGCGCGGTTGTTGGCAGAGAAGTGCCCCCCCCCCCCCCCCCTGCTCCCTCCGGCGCTGGCTTTCCGCTTCCTTGCTTGCGCGTGGGAGATAGCGCGCGTCCCCGCACGCTTCCGCTCGGGCATACGGCGCGCGGCGAAGATTTTATCTATAGGGAACCTCACGGCGACGGCGACGACGACGGCGACGGCAGAAATCCGGTAGAAGTGTCCATATAATTGCTATCGGAATAAAATCATGCAGCATGTACGTTGCCCCAACAAATTGGATGGACCGTTTTGGAATGCCCTCTACAACGTAACGAAACCCGCTTCGTTCTAAAGTAATACTAAATATTTAGCGTAATTGATGTTGGTTGATGAACTAATTGAGCGCAACATAAAAAATACACTAAAGAGTGCCACATGACGGTCAATCATATGTCGTAGGTTTCATTCAGTTGCGGTTAACCACTTCCTTTAAATCCTTGGTTCGAGTTATGTGAAGCACCCTGTATAGACTATCCTAAGCTAGATCCATATTCTTGCAAGGCTGTCGTCGTCCGTATTGATGCGACAACAAATATATATCGTAGTGGGAGGCTTAGCGTAAAAGAAATATACTTACACGACATACTTGAACTGTTTAAGCAAAATGAAGCTACCGAAATTAGTGAAACGAATTATCTTTCCTTGTCTATATTGTATAAAATATTTCAAGAAATTTGCATAGCGTCACCTTTATACGCAACGTACTGCTGTGAAGCCTGATGCACACGTAAGATAGCAATAGGAATGACCATCATTTGCATCTTTCGTTCTTGTATGTGCGGTCAAATTCAATTACCAAGCACTCATTTTTTCGCTTTTCTATGCAGATTACTGTTATGCGACGCGACAAACGCGATAATTGTTTCAAATCGCTTGACGTTGTTGGTAAGATAGATTTAACTATTGGACTGTGGCCTTGCAGTTAGTATATCAAGCTTCTGCGCTAGGGAACACAATGTTATCCCACTTTCCGCCAGGTAATCTTTACGCGAAGTTTACTTTGAGAACCTTGCCAGACCTCCTTGATTGTGACTGATAATGGCTGCAGCTGCGGCTGTCTTGCTGAGTAGCTTATACACAAAAAACGTTACGCTGGTCGAAATCACATGGAGAAATCTAGTTGATGAAAGGAACCGTTCGTGAAGCAATTTTGATGATGATGATATATGTTGTTTTCTGGCGCAAGGGCCAGCTATGGCCAAAGAGCGCCAAGACGTGGTGTACCGAGTGAGCAATGGTATGATCAATGACAGTGGGTAGGTGTAGGGTGGCTGTAAAGGGGCCTAAAATTCTGCGCACTAAAGGTGCGTAAAATACAAAATTAATAAGATCATGACAATGATGTGATAGGGCGCAATGAATATGGTATAAAAAAATCTGTGAGCGATACAAGGCACTACTGCCTCACAGAGACCCTTAGAAGCAAGAGCCTGGAGGAGAGTGCATTTCAAAATGCTGTCGCAGCAGCGTCCTCTGAAAGAGGACCCTGCTACGAATCTCTCGGGCGAAGAACTTGCAAAATGTCGATGTCGTTTAAAAAGGCTAAAACTGAGTCGTGCTGAAATACCGGGTCATTAGCTAAAAACATCGCTGGGTGAAGGGGTATGTTCTCTCTATAGGCTTGAACAAAGTGTTTCTTTCTTTCAGGTTCTATTAATGGACACTGTACTAGGATGTGAAGTACAGTAAGTGCTTCCCCGCATCTAGTACAGGTTGGGGGTTCGCCTCCAGACAGCAGGTAATTATGCGTGCTGTAAGTGTGTCCTATTCTGAGCCTACAGAATAGGACATCATTTCTTCTAGATTTCGTGGTCGATGGCCAGTTTCCTAAATGGGGCTTAATTAAATGGAGCTTGTTATGAGTCTGGCCGTCCCACAAACGCTGCCAATGGACTCGAAGTCTCTTGCGTAGATATGGCTTCATATCATGAACAGGGACGGGCATAGATGTGTTGCCAGCTTTTGCCTCGACGGATGTGGCAAGCTGGTCTGCCAGTACATTTCCCTCGATGTCTCGGTGTCCTGGCACCCAGCACACCACAACATGCTGCCCAGATGCATAAATACTACATATGAATGAATAAAGCGATACTATTATGGGATTTTTGTGCCTTTTAAGAGATTTTAAAGCTTTTACTACGCTCAGCGAGTCTGTGTAGATGATTGCTTTGGGTATTTTCGAGTCCTTGATATGTTTAAGAGCCGACAGTATTGCATAAGCCTCTGCTGTAAAAATGCTCGTTTGTGGGTGCAGGGCGTCGGCATCTGAAAATGATGGGCCAACCGCTGCATAAGAGACGCCAGCATGAGACTTTGATGCATCGGTGTAAAATTCCGGACAGGAGTATTTATGCTGCAGTTCAAGGAAGTGCATTCGAATGTGTGCAACGGGGGCGTGCTTCGTAACATGTAAAAAGGACAAATCACACTCTACAATCTGCCACTGCCACGGTGCGACCTGTATAGTGGGTGTCATTAGACGATGTTCAAAAAGTGGGACATCCATTTCCTCAGCCAGACTTCTCACACGCAACGAGAAGGGCTCTCTTACTGCAGGGCGGTTATGAAAGAGGTGGGAGCTGGACAAATCATTTACGGTGGAATATGAAGGATGTTCACTGTTTGCGTTCACTCTAAGGAAATATATGAAAGCTGTGTAGGTCCTCTGCAAGTGGAGGGACCACTCATTGGATTCCACGTAAAGGCTTTCTACAGGGCTTGTCCTAAAGGCACCTGTAGACAAGCGAATACCTAGATGGTGGATGGGGTCCAGCATCTTCAACGCGGTTGGGGTGGCTGACTGATAAATTATGGCCCCGTAGTCTAGGCGTGTTCGTATGAGGCTTTTATACACGTTTAAGAGACATTTTTTGTCGCTACCCCATGTAGTGTGTGACAACACTTTTAAAATATTCATTGTTTTCATGCACTTGTTTTTTAGATATTTTAGGTGTGGTATGAATGTCAGCTTTGTGTCAAGAATTATGCCTAAGAATTTATGTTCCGTTTTTACAGGTAGACTCTGTCCTTGCAGGTGAATGTCGGGGTCGGGGTACAGTCCTCTCTTTCGAGAAAAAAGGACGCAGGTGCTCTTTTGTGGATTTAGGCAGAACCCATTCTCGTCTGCCCATTTAGCCACCTTGTTCAGACCAAGCTGAACCTGCCGCTCACAGATGGCAAGGTTGCACGATTTAAATCCAATCTGTACATCATCGACGTACGTTGAATAGAACATGTTGCGTGGGATGCATAGACGCAAGGAATTCATTTTTATAATAAAGAGAGTGCAACTGAGCACCCCACCCTGCGGCACTCCGGTTTCCTGCACAAAAGGTCGTGATAAAGCATTGCCAACTCGAACACGGAATGTGCGATTCAGCAGATAACTTTCAATCACATTTAGCATATTACCACGTATACCAAAGTGGGAGAGGTCTCTCAGTATTCCGAACCGCCATGTGGTGTCGTATGCTTTTTCCATATCGAGGAAAACAGAAAGGAAGAATTGTTTGTGAACAAAAGCTTCACGTATCTGTGCCTCAATACGTATCAAATGGTCAATGGTGGATCGACCCTCGCGAAAACCGCACTGGTATGGGTCAAGCAGCTTGTTTGATTCTAGGAAATGTATCAGACGACGGTTTATCATTTTCTCAAAAGCTTTGCAGAGGCAGCTTGTTAGAGCTATGGGCCGGTAACTCGATACGGACGATGGATCCTTGCCCTGCTTCAGGATAGGGATCACTATGGCCTCTTTCCAGGCAGAGGGGATCTCGCCGGAGGTCCATATAGAGTTATAGAGACAGAGAAGGGTTTCCTTCGTTTCAGAGGGTAGGTTTTTCAACATGTCATATAGTATACGGTCAGGGCCTGGGGCAGATTGGTTGCAACAGGTGAGTGATGCATGCAGCTCTGCTAGGGAGAAAGGTAGGTTATATGGTTCGTTTCCGGTGCTCTTTCGGTCCAGTTTTTGTTTTTCTATTGCTGATTTGTATCTTTTAAACGCTGGAGAGTAGTGTGATGAACTGGAAACATGTTCAAAATGTGCACCCAGATGGTTCGCTTGGTCCTCCAGGCTGTCTCCCTGTCTGTCTACCAGGGGAGGCGGATGTGTTTGTCGTCCTCTTACTCTATTCACCCTGTTCCAAACCTTGGCCTCATCCGTGTACGAGTTGATACTTGATAAAAATGTTTGCCAGCTGTCTCTCCTGGCTTGTCTGCGTGTTCTCCTACCTTGGGACTTGATTTTCTTGAAACTGACAAGGTTTTCAGCAGTAGGATAATTGCGAAGCTGCCTCCATGCTCTGTTCTGCTGCCTACGTGCGTTCCGGCATTGTTCATTCCACCACGGAACACGGCGTTTGCTAGAAAGACCACTTGTTTGGGGAATACACTTAGAAGCTGCATCTATTATGAAATTTGTAAAATACTCGATGGCACCGTCAATTCCGAGCGATGAAATGTCAGCCCACGAGAGCTTACTGGTAAGTGTTTGGAATTTTTCCCAGTCCGCTGCATTGACCTTCCACCGGGGAGCATGTGGTGGAGATTCGTATTGTCTTGGCGCTCTCAGCAGTATTGGGAAATGGTCGCTCCCGTAAGGGTTTTTTATAACTTCCCATTCAAGTTCAGGTAATATGGATGGAGAAGCTATGCTGAGGTCTATAGAGGAAAAGGTTTTGTTTGCAAGACAATAATATGTCGGTTCTTTTTTGTTAAGCAGACAAGCACCGGATGAGAAAAGAAAATCTTGAATTAGACGGCCTCGCGCATCGATGCGAGCGTCGCCCCACAGACTGTTGTGTGCATTGAGATCGCCAAGAACAAGATAGGGCTCGGGCAATTCGTCTATCAAGGACTGAAATTCGTGTTTGTGTAAGCGGTAATGTGGGGGTATGTATAGCGAGCAAATGGTGATGAGTTTGTTAAGGAGAACCAGTCGAACTGCCACTGCTTCAAGGGGTGTTTGCAGCTGCAAACGTTGACATGCTATGCTTTTGTGAGTCATAATGGCAACACCGCCTGATGATGCGAGACCATCATCGCGATCTTTACGGAACGTAACATACTGTCGAAGAAAGTTTGTATGTGTCGATTTTAAATGAGTTTCCTGTACACACAGCACTTTTGGATTGTGTTTGTGGAGAAGTTCTTGCACATCATCGAGGTTCCTAAGAAGGCCTCTGATGTTCCATTGTATAATTTGTGTGGCCATACTGAAAGTAAATGGGTGCTGTGTGTACTAAAACAAAAAGGAAGTGTTGCATTAGATTACAGAGCCCTTTCCAGGCCCTGTAACGCGGGATTTGTCTTTTCTGAAGCGGTCGAGGGAACCTCGCCGCTCCTTAGGCGCTTGGTGCGCCGTCGGGGTGGGTGTGGTGTCCATTGCCTCTTGTGAGGCGCCGGACACGCGCTCTTGCGAGCGAGAAGTTTCACGAGAAAGTCTCGCCGCGAAGGACGAGACATTTGCGCCCACCAGCCCGGATGTCGATGGGGCTGCCTTTGGGCCTGAGCTGCGCCGGCTGTTGCCAGCACCAGCAGGGGCCGGTGAGGGTGAGGCAGCCTTGACTGCACCCACCGTGGGAGCTGCTGGCGGGCCTGCGGGTTCGCTACGCGAAGCGCAGGCTGCCACCGAGGACTGTTGTGGTGCCGGCAACCCTAGGGTAACCGGGCCTGTTCGCTGGTTGGGTGGAGTAGACTTAGCTCCTTCCACCCTGGGGGCAGGAGCCACAAGCGACAGCTCGCTGCGCGCGAGCTGGGCAGGTGGCAGTAGCCGCTGCGACGCTGCCCCTTGACGCGCCGCATCAGCATATGTGGTAGTGTGGAATGGTGAGCACCTTTTACGTGCTTCCCTGAACGATATGTTCTCGCGCACTTTGAGAGTGATAATTTCTTTTTCTTTTTTCCAGTTAGGACAGGATCTGGAGTAAGCTGGATGTTCACCATCACAGTTTACACAGTGTGGTGTCGCTTCGCAGTTATCTGAGGCGTGACCTTGGACTCCACATTTCGCGCATGTAAGTCTACCACGACAGCTCTGCGAGCCGTGGCCAAATCTTTGACATTGGAAACATCGTCTTGGATTAGGTATGTATGGTCTGACAGCTATCTTAGTGTATCCGGTTTCTATTGTTTGTGGCAGATCGCAAGTGGCAAAGGTCAGGATCAGGTGTTTTGTAGGAATTTCTTTATTGTCTCGTCGGATAATGATACGCTGTACATTGGTTACATTTTGCTCTTTCCAGCCCTCCAATAGTTCGGTTTCAGACAAGTCAATGAGATCTGCATCAGAAACTACTCCGCGTGCTGTATTCATAGAACGGTGAGGTGAAACGGTAACAGGAATGTCTCCAAATGCCACAAGCTTGTTGAGTTTATTGTGCTGCTCTTTATCACGGATCTCAAGCAGGAGGTCCCCGCTCGCCATTTTGGTGACTTTGTAACCTGGGCCAAGGGCGTCAGTCAAGCCTTTTGCGACTAGAAAAGGGGATACGGTTCTTGCTGGTTTTTCGGTCTTCTCACTGTGAACTACTTGGTAACGGGGGAAAATTTCTCTTGGTCTGAATAAGCTTAATAGTTCTTCGGTGCGTCCCCTCTTGTGAGGGTGACGATCAAGTAAACGGGGAAATGCAGGCGTTCCCATACTGGTTTGGTTTATTTCGGCAGCAATGGCGGCCACCCACCACGGAGCCCAACTAGGGGACGCTGCAGCACTTAACGCGTAAGGCTGCAGGCGCCAACCGTACATTGCCACTATAACCTAATATATTATACCCAAGGGAGGGCACATACACAAGGTTAACCCAAGCCGCCTGTGAAAATTAGGAAGTGACGGAAAAGAAGAGATGATAGGAGAGTAAAAGAAAGGAGATAGGAAAGCAAAAGGTTGGAGAGGGGGACAGGAAAAGGCGACCACCGGTTTCCCCCGGGTGGGTCAGTCCGGGGGTGCCGTCTACGTGAAGCAGAGGCCAAAGAGGTGTGTTGCCTCCGCCGAGGGGCCGTAGAGGTCCAAACACCCGGCATCGGCTCAACCCCCAGGATCCCCTTTTCCCCGGAAACGGCTAAGCCGCGCACGGCTACACGCGGGAGGGTCCAACCCTCATGTGCTCGGGTACGTGGTGTCGCAACGCACCAAACGCCTGCTTACGCAGACGCCCCTGCGGGGGGTGAAGCAATTTTTAAGTGTAATCAAGCAAAAATGCTATGCTTACAGATGGCTTCTGTATATTATGGTGTTCACCATGTCCTCACTTGAAAAAAAAATTTGTTTAAGCCCCAGACTGATAACAACTATTCTGTAATTTTGTATATGCTTATGCTCTACAGTCCTAAGAAGTTATGCGGACATGCAAACAGCCATTCATGTGAATGTACACTTTGAGACGTCGATGCAGTAATGCCGCAATAAAGAGAACAATGTTGGTTGTTTAGAAAGGCAAAAATTTGGAGTATAGG
Organism: Dermacentor silvarum; assembly: GCF_013339745.2. Classification (NCBI taxonomy): domain Eukaryota; kingdom Metazoa; phylum Arthropoda; class Arachnida; order Ixodida; family Ixodidae; genus Dermacentor; species Dermacentor silvarum. The sequence goes on from NC_051164.1 coordinate 45,474,767, forward strand.
TACATTCATATTGAAGAAAGAACTATAACAAATATACCTTTTTGCCATTTCTGCGTCTGTGTTCCAATGTTAACGGGCCAGCGTGCAAGCCCATTCCTCATGCATGCTATACTTCCCGATGCATGCGAAAATTGCCCAAAGATGCTAACAATTTGAGCACAGCTTTGTTGTGCTTTGAGACCTGTCCTTTTATTTTTTCCGCCATGGAGTCCGTAGGATTCTGTTACGTGTTCTTCGTGCTTGTTTTAGTTGCAATGCAATAGCTTCAGCAAACATTTACAATCACCTTCGACCTTCGTGACATCAATGCGTCGACGTTTGCCAGTTTGAATTTGCCGGTATTGCTGTTTGCATATCAACGCAGCTTTATTTTTTGTACTCTTGGGGCCCGAGGCATTACAGAGAGGTGAGGAATGCAAAATCGGCGGCAGTTTCCTTTAATTTGTTCACGTCAGTGATGGCAGCGATGAAGGCAGGGAGATTGTTCCAGTCATTTCCAGTTCATGGAAAAATATTTTATACAAAGGCTAGTTCGGCATGCGGTATTCCTACCTTGACGTTGTGGTCAGTGCATGAAGGTATATAAGATAGAACAATCTAGACCATAAGAATTGCCTTAGAGTTTTCTGATTGCAAAATTTGATTCAATAAGCAGACTATACAAAGTATGTATCCTAAAAAAGGCTGATAAAATATCAGAGATAAGACTATTTATTCGTCTGCTACAACAACACAAAAACCCACTCACTACCGCCTTCTGACTTCGAACATACAAGTCTTTTATATTAAGCAACATGGAATGCACCAATAAACAACTTCGTTTTTTACTCAGGTTGCAAAGGACCAGGTTTATGTGTTTATTTAGTTCAAGCCCATTTATATCTGCAATTAATAAAATTCAGATATTGGAATTCCTAATAGTTGGAATGCTGGAAGCTTGCTGTATGTGATTTCATTCCTGTGTTCATCTATGAAAACAACAATTCATGTAAATCTTAGAAATAACAGAGCTAAACCGACTTTCTTCATCGCTAGTGTGAAAATATAATAAGTTAGTTTAAAAACCTGCGATACGAATAGTTATAGGTGAATCCAAGTTAAGCATTTACATCGGTTCTGTTTAGTACTTAGGCAAGTGGAAATTCCTATTTAGGAGACTCTAGCAATGTGCTGAGTTTTGGCGTTTGTACTTACGTATTGGTAGCGAGTTTCAAGTAATGATATGTTTATTAGCATGTCCGGGTATCCTATTCCAAATTCCACGTTTGCCAACTGAAACAAAATGATACGCTTTTTTTTTTGGATGGACGTAGAGAAGCAATTTATACGCTCATTGCGTATGTAGCATGAATACCGTACTTTTTTAGCTTTCAACACGGTAAGTAAGTATACCACCTGTGGCATGTCTGTCATAGTTATTATTATCTAAAAGATATATTTTTTAAGTGAAGCTTTATAGGCTCACAAGTTTCCCGCTGAAATGTGGGCCGATCCTGGCGATATTGCAGAAAGGGTCCAATCTCAATGGCACATACCCCTGTCATGTGGGCCGATCCTGGTGATAGTGCAGAAATGGTCCAAGCGCAATGGCACTTACCCCTGTGGGCTCGGGGACCTGTAACGCGCCCTTGAACTACCCTTGTCACACGTGGGAACCAAAGTGACAAAATCACCAGCCCTTCCCCTGTCGAGAAAATGGGGCTAAGGGAAGCTTGTCATCCAATTTTAGCATGCAGGGCTTCCGAAGCCTAGGCCAAACTTCAGCGAAGAGCCACCGACCCTGAGTTTAGATCAAACGAAGCGGTACGCCTGCGATAGTGTCGTCTTGCCACAAGCTTCGCTTACCCCATTTTGCTTATTTCCGTTGCTTATTTTCCCATTTCTGACATAATAGATGGTTCCTTAACGCGATACAATACGATTACTGCTTATTATCTCGAAAACCCATTTTTCATAGTTTCGCACTAATAATTTTTTAATCATGTACCCTAACGGCCCTATTTACAGGCATTAGATAGGGGGGGATTGAGCAAAAAAAAAAACTATGAATGAACATAATACATAGCACCGCAAGTAAAAGGAAGAAACCCTACACGGAATACAAGACACAGGATCACAAATACAAGATTGAGATATACAAATACCAGACTGAAATACAAATACATGTTTGAATTACAGGGTGAAAATATAGGTCGTGGAAACGCTTTTATTTATCAATATGCATCCAGCCGTTCAGTTTAGTAACACAAACTTCGCGACTGTTCTCGGAAGCGATTTTAGCTGGCAGTCTGTTCCAGTGATATATGTCAAGCTATAGTGGTGACTGATGCATAAGTTTAGTACGAGCCAACTTTGGCTGTACATTAAAAGGGTGATCTAATTGGGGAAAGACGAGAAGGGCCGGTTTGATATGGGCATCTGTGAATACCTGATTGATTATGATATAGTCGGTGAAAGTGAGATAGGAGTGTAACAAGTCTTCTTTTTTCAGCATAGATAAATTTAGAGATAATTAAATATCAGTTACGCTGTAGTAACAAGAATATGTTTTGTTGACAAATCTAGCAGCCTTATTCTGTTGCGATTCGAGTTTGTTGATGAGGTATTCTTGATACAGATGCCAAATGACAGCGCCGTGTTCAAGTTGCGGTCTAACTAAAGTAATGTACGCTAAAAGCTTGTTCGCCTGGTTTGCGGAGTACAGGTGGCGCCTGACAAAGCCGAGGGGTTTAGACGCTTTGCTACTTTTGTAATCGATGTGCTGGTGCCACGTCAGGTCTAACAAATACAAATGTGAGCGCATAAATATTTCACTGTGGACAATTTTTCAAAGACCGCGTTATTAACAGTGTAAAAGCAAGTGTGGGGTACACTGGTGGGGTAAATGTCATGGCTTTTCTTTTGCAGATGTTTATCCCCATCCGCCATTTTTCGCACCACTTAGCGATTTCATCAAGGTCCGACTGCGGCAAATTAGTGTCACGAGAATTATTAATCTTCCTGTAAATAACACAGTCGCAAGCAAATAACCAGACGATGGAAGTAAGGTTAATGGCTTATGTTATTAATGCAGATAAGGAAGAGAGCTGGTCCAAGCACCCATACTTGAGGCACACCAGATTTTGCAGGCATTAGTGTGGATCAATATTCATTTGCAGGAACAAGCAGCTGTCGGTTACCTAGAAAACTGATGATACAGTTAATGACATTCCTGCTTACATTAAGGTTATCCATTTTCAGTATAAGATCATTGGGGGTACCTTATCAAACGCTTTTTTGAAGTCGATGACTACAGCATCTATTCTAATTAGGTTGTGTACAGCGTCGCGAAGGTCAGCCGTGACTTCAAATAACTGTGATCCGCAGGAACGTCCACGCAACCCTGTGCTGGTTTTGGAAAAATGAGAAAAAAATTCCGGCTAAGGCGAAAACAGGTCCCTATTAAAGGATCGTGCGGTTCTACAATTCAGTGCGTAGTCTTATTGAGTTAGACCTGAGCCTAATACGGGATTCGAAATTTACATTCAACGTGAAAATAGTAATAAACTGTTGGAAGCCCTGTATAGACATTATTTTATCTCAAAAACCACCCGGCATGGTAACATCGTACACGCCAGCATTGGCGTGTACACAGTACGTAATCACGAGGTAAGCTTTGAAGCCCCTCCAAGACAGGAAACAAAACTACAGACAGCGGCTATCCTGACTGATATCCCGAAAACAAATATAGTTTCTTACTTTGACCATAGCAATATCTACGAACTCTTGAAATGACAAAAACAGGGAATATCGACCAAGAACAAACTTTTTTTGTCAAGATTGTGAAGTAATCTCCAGTGTTGAAGCAGAAACGTGTCTTAATTTTTCACTGCAATATTTTTTGGCTTGGTCGGCGTTTCCGTTTTTCCGACATGCCTATTGCCGACCAGACGGGATCACGTGTCGAACACTACATTGCAGTTCTGGAAAAGCTCTTTTAATCGTGTTCTTCAGGAATGTGCTTGTAACATTTATTGCGAGAATACTGTCAGGATAACGCATACACTTAGTCAATGATTACCCTACTTTGCATTGTGAGGTTGTAGTGACAGTGAAGAAACAAAGCAGTTGTGTACTGACAGCTGTCCAATGTAGTAGACAACGCGGGTCACTTCGTATGTGTCTGGAAAAATTGGCCGGAACAGACAACTGCAGCATTGCATATGTGGAATTTGCATGTGCTCCTTATTCACCAATCCTCCACAATCAATGTGCCAAGGTGTCGCCAGGGGAATGTGCCCTAACTATATTGACACGCCTGCATTGTTTATGCTTTTTTCAGGTGACCGCTCCTTCACTTGTCAAAAACTGCAATGTTATGGCTCCGCGCAAAGCGCGCCTGCGTGTACCAGAACATTCTCAATTGCTGTCGCCAATTCCATCTGTTGTCTATGTTATCGCCGAACCTTGTAACCAGACTGCATGCGCTACACGAATAGTCATGTACATTATGGAAGGCACGCAAGCACCAGTGATTCCGCTGAAATTATTAACGTGTCTTGTATAAGTAGCTGACGCCTCCGGCCCGTAGATCACATTTTCGACACTCGCCAACTGCGCTCGCCGCTAGGTCCGAGAAGTAATGATTTGAGTTCGTTACTCATACTTTCGATGCTGCCTGGCTCTTCATCGCACTACACCCTTTAACAAAAATTATGACAGAACTCATCTCACAATGACTGTCGATGCAATGCGAGTACCATTCAAACTATGCAGTCAAACAACATATTTCTGAAGTGACATTTATTAGGCATCTGCAATGATCATTCTGAGACTTTCATTACTTCGGATATCTACGACGTATTCCGCTATGGTCCCTGTGTTCTATAGAATCGTTGTCATTTGAATCCTCAGACGGGAACACACAACTTTCTGTATCCGTGCGAAACTCTAGAGAGCTGTCGTCTGACGAGCAGTCGTCGAAGAACTTCCTTTTACGCGCGCTTTCATTGCCTCGTTTCGAGGAGGCAGTCATGTTTAATGCGATGGTATCAGAGGCGGCAATACAATGAAAGCCGAGACACAAATGGCACAACATGGACAAGTGTGGCCATCTATCGTCAAGAAACAAAACTATGATGAGTATAGTCGTTATTTGTTCCCTGTGTGACAAATTTTTGTTAATGACGAGTATAGTCGTCATCGGTCATTATGGTAAAACATCCCATGACGACTATACCCGTCAACGGGAGGAAAACCGCTTAGAGTAAATTGAGGTACTTGAATCGACGACCATAGGTGGGAGGTGAGGCGAGGACCTGAGGTGTTAATGAAGGCAAAGTTAACTAAAGCACGGATAATTAGAATAGAGTTAATTAAGACACTCGAACCGACGACCTTGTGTGGTAGGCGAATCCTCGACCTTTGTAATTAAGAGTGATGACTAAGCGAAGTCCACTAAGCGAATTAAGTGGGACGAGTAAACGAATTAGGTGGATGATAAGCGAATTAAGAGGGATGACTAAGCGACGTAGACTAAGCGAATTAAAGTAGATGTGTACGTGATGTGTCCGTCTTTAATGCATCGTAACTTGGGCTTTCGCCTTCAAGTTGTCTTAGGGATACATAAGACACCCTGTGAATTTTTCCCTTTTTTACTTGCAAGCACCGGTGAAATCCCTTTTACCCAGCAAAAATATTACAGGAAATATTGGTAAAACATCCTTCTACTTCTAACACACAAAGCCCCAGCGTAATTTGAAAAGTAAGCCTGGACTTATTTTTATGCGACGCTATAAAATCGTTTAGTATATGTGATTTCACGCATTCATATTCCGCGACATTCTTTCCCAAAACTTAGATTCAAGTCAGCTTTATAAAGTAACCACTGAGCACGATAAAACTAAATAAGCTGCGCGCACCACATCGCCTTCGTCACTCCAGGCAAGGGAGGGTGGGTTGGGACGCCTTTCGAAGAGAATATCTTCTAATGGCGGGACGAGAGTGAAATAACCAGTTAGGAGATTACTGTAATTGTGTAGCAAACAAGAAAATGTCTTTGCTGACGTAGCGATTATGGGTGAGGAAATTTCAGGATTGCATCGACTATTTCATGAAGAGAACGAATGCCAGCGCTGTCACCAAGGGGCGAAAGAACGCCAAGAAAGCCACGCCGAATCCACACTTCCCCGAGTTCACAATGAATCCATGTTTCTTGCTCACTGTGAACCCGTGCGTTGCGCATGGAAACGAGGCGTAGGTTACGGATGTTATCACTTTGGGATAATCTAGCGACGAGGACGTCATCCACACAGGCAAAGTGAAAAGCAAGGCCGAGAAGGATCACATCAATGAAGTGCTGAAACCTTTTTCAGCCTTACGGAGACCAAAAGGCAAGCCAGGCGAACTCTGAAGCGACGGGAAGTCGACGGGAGTCCTCTGAAGCGACGGGAATCGGATGTTAGGCCATTTGCCGATGGGCTTTTAAAAAATGGTACATTCCTGTATGTAAAACAGTGAAACCTTGCATGAACGGGGGGAAGGGGGGGAGGATCCCGTCACAATTCGAATTATTTGTCAAATCAAGTGCTCCGCAGTCTCCACATGGTCGCCAGTCACGAGCCTTCTCGCGTAACATGAGCAGGGGCCAGGATCCGCTTCTCGATGATGGATTATCAATTCCAATCTCTACCGTGTGATCAAGCTCCTCCCTGGTCATGCGGAGCTTCTCTGGAATGAATGGACGAGGTGTTGCAAGGGTTGGTTGTTCATGAGTTATAATTCGACAAATGACATCCCCTTGGACGAAGCCCATCCAACATTCTGCAGGAGGAGTAATAGACAGAAAATCGCCCAGGAAGCCCGCATATTGCGAAGGAATAGGTTGAGACAATGCGAAAGCGAACGGGAACTTTTCCAAGCTATTGCCCGGTGACACTAAGGCCTTTGGTAGAAATGAGGACTTTTTTGAGGAATATGTCAACCAGGAGGAAGGGACAAGCAATGAGACTCGACTACTATTGAGTCTTGAATGACGCCTGCTACCAAGAAAGTTTGCGAAATGACCACGGACGTAACAAGTTCACCAGCCGAGACTTCTTCCGGTAGAAAGGAAGTCTGGAGCAGCTAAGAGCCGGCATGCGACACAAGGTCGTGCAGGTGCTGGTGGCAGAATTGGCAGGCACAAGCTGACTGCGACTCCTGTGTCAATAAGAATTCGAAGGCCACTGGCAGAGTTAAAGACCCAGAAAAGGAGACTCTCATGCATCCAGAACCACCTGATACCACAATCCTTTAGTCTTTCGCAACCAGCCACAGGGTCTAGTGCAGCGTCCAGCGAAAGCGTTAAAGAAATTGACGATGTTGCCAACAGTACGAAGTAGACTGGCTGCGCAGGTGGAAAATTCGTGGTGAAGGAGGTCACCATGATGGTTATAGCGGAAGCAGTCTAAACAGTGTTGCCTGTTTGTATGCAACACTGCGGCAGCAACATCCTGACGACTATCATGATCGGAATAAAGCTGGGCGACCTGATGCTTATTTTACATATGGGTATGAAAATTGGTCTATTCAGATAGGACGGAACCAAGCGGAGGATACCACAGCAGCCGTCAGGTGTTGACTCACGACTTTCATTAAGGAGGCGACGTGTTTCGCCATCGCTTATAACGGGAAGCTGCAGATGCTAGCAAGTAGCATCTGCACCTACGTGCCGAAGTGGCATGACGAGAATAGTATGACGATGACTGCACGACGATGATGGCATGGCAACGACGGCGTTAGGATAGTCGTATGACAAAGCTGGAATGACGACGACAGAACGACCATGACGGCATCGCGACCATGAGAACGCGATGCCGTCATGATGCCGTCACTTAGCGGCCCAAGCTAGTCAATAATATAGGGCAAGTGGGTCGGCCTAAGACGCGGTATGGATACGTAAACACAAAATGGCAAAGAACGCTAACCGCAGTAAAAAGAGTACCTAGAACATGTTGCCTACGAGGCACTGCACCACCAGGTCTCATCACTGTGGCGAAGTGAAGAAAACTGGAGGGTCGTGAGATCAGCGCAATAGGCGATGTTTTCACGAGCCAGTTTCCTGTTCCAGCGAGTCTTCATAAGTAAAATATTCAGCCGCATAACTTAAAAATTAGCATGTTCATTAAAATACCATCGCTCAGCTAGATAATGACGAGGATGGGGTTCCAATTAAGTTTGTTAGCGAACTAAGTAGAATAGTCAAAAACCTAACAATTTTCTTGTTAACCCATACATGCCTAGTGTCCTATATGTAGGACAGCTCATAAATTTTTCCAATAACGAGCTCGAACATTTTTTTTGTAAAAAGCTAGCGCCGCATTTGCGGGTGTTTCCGAGGGACTACCCTTATCGCGTGCAAGTCTTGGTTAGCGTGGGAGTACACCTCACCACGTGCTTGCAGTCGCACAATTGTCCTTCCGCGTGAGCTTCGATGAACGCCATGCCGCGGAAGAAAATGTAAGTAATATAAACTAAAATAATTTTTGATGTTGTCGAGATTTTTATCATTTATTCCTGAGTAATTTAACATGCTTTGACAACAATATCATTGTCATATATGCAAAAGTTTTTCGTTTGCGGTCTGTAAAACAGCGGTGTCCTAAATGTAAGAACGCTAGGCAGATCGGGGGTCGTTGTTGTGTCACTTTGGAACACGCGATGCATCACGCGTGTAGCGTTGAAGTAACGTAATAAAAGACATAGTAGAAACTTTTTTTTTACACTCGCAGTCAGGAGATTCCCTGCAGTTCATTTTACTGGAGAAGTAAATTTCATTTTACTTAACGACATTCCAAACCGCATTGACGCTGGCGAAGATCTCCCGTCGACTGTGGCCATCCTTCCGCCCGAAAATCACGCGGCGGCAATGACATATAACAAAAGCGCTGATGAAGAAGGTACCAGCATGGACCATCTGCCAGGAAGCACTCTTCGTGCTGAAATTGTGGACACTTGTTCAGAGTCAAGTGTGGACGAGAACGACCAGGAGCCGCCAGCTAAGCAACAGAAACGACGTGTCAAGTGGGATAAACGCGACTTGAACGCAAGATTCCCAACTCGCCACTCGTGTGATTCAGATTCCACTGAAGGAGCACCGCTAACTCCAGTGGAGGCATTCGAAAAATATTTCGACGATGAAGTCATGAACCTGCTGGTTGAAAACACCAACACCTATGCACAACAGAAGAGGTTCTTGAACGTGAACGCAGGTGAGATGAAATGTTTTCTCGGCATTCGGCTTCTCAGTGGCTATGTGTCGGTTCGAAGGCGTCGCATGTTGTGGGAAAACTCATGTGATTCTCATAATGAATTCGTCGCGAACTCAATGAGGCATGAGCGATTTGAAGCCATTTTTCACAAACCTACATTTGGCTGACAACAACAACCTAGTACAATAAGACAAGTTCACAAAACTGCGAACACTGTTTAGACTCTTGAATGAACAGTTTCTGTTGTATGCTACATTACTAGACTGCTTCAGCATTGATGAAAGCAATTGCGAGTACTTCGAAAAGCATGGATGCAAGCAGTTTATGAAAGGGAAACCAATCCGGTTTCGCAATAAATTGTGGTGCGTTTGCACCCCATCGGGCGATTTGCTTTCTGTTGAGCCCTACCAAGGGAGGTATGGTGTCAATGTGGATGATAAAAACAAGCTTGGTCTAGGAGGATCCGTTGTATCAGAAATGGTGCCCAGGGTGAAAGGAAAGCTTCATTACTGTTTTCATGTGTTCTTTGACAACTTCTTTTCAAGTCTCAAACTTGTTAGAATGCTTTCGTGAATGGATTCCAAGTGCACAGGCACTGTGCGGTATACCCGAATAGAAAACTGTCCCATCCTCACACAGAAGTAAATAAAAAGTAAGACTCGAGGCTTCTAAGATTACAGAGTCGATGCCGAATCTGAAATTATCGTATGTCACTGGACTGACAACAGCACAGTGACCGTCGTCTCAAATGCTCACGGGGTAGAACCAACGTAAATGGTAAAACGATATTCAAGACAGAGCAGGTCCAAAGTCACGGTGGAGTAGCCTTTCTTGATTTCAAGGTACAATGGCAACATGGGATGAGTTGATAGACTGGACCAAAATATTGCCAAGTACCGCACAGCCATGTCAGGAATGAAGTGATATTCTTTACTCCTGACGTATCTTGTTGATGCATGTTTGAATAATGCATTCCAGTTATACAGAATGGGAACGGAAAAATCAGAGCTACTCACATTTCGAAGGACGATAGCGATGTCATCCACGAAGAGTTATGGCTCCAAGCCATTGCGTGGAAAACGCCGGCAATCTTTACTGGAAGCCCAAAGCCGATTTGACCGCACTGACCACACGGTGATCCCTCAAGACAAGCAAACAAGGTGTGCTCATTGCCATGGGAAGACCACCACACGTTGCGAAATACGCGACATCGGAGTCCATGTCAAATGATTCGAATTGTATCATTCAAGTAAATAGTATACGTGCCTATATGTAGTGTCCTATATGTAAGACGGCTACAAAAACGCAGTTCGAAAAAAAATATTTTTGAATAAAAGGTTGATTCTGCTTTCTAAGGTCCCAGAAGCAATTATTATGGGAAAATAAATCACTTTCTTTATTTCCCCAAGTTCGGGCATATATGGGTTAAGCATATATATGCAAAAATTATTTATCGAGCGACATCTTACCTCCATATTTGTAAATGAAACATTGCATTGCGGTGATATACATTGCCTTAACATTAAAATTTTGTTTCAGGCACAAAAATTTACTATAGAGAGTAAGAAAGTTGTTCTGGCAATCTGGCAAATTAAGAAGAGTTAAGTGGTATGGCACTGTTACGCGTGGCCATTATTTTGGTTCCAATTTAATGATTACTATAGTGTACATGAATGCAGTGATACTCCTGTTTTCTCCAGATTTCTCAGTGTCATCATAAATTTGCATAGTAGTTTGTGCTTTTTAGAAGTAAAGAAAGCGTGAATACTGATATTTTTTTCGTAGAATAAGCCGCACTACATCATATTGAAACTGTTTGGGTCTATAAACATTTCTCTTCATGGCAGTCATTGGGCAGAGAATATATCCGAAATTGTATCGTAAACGTGAAGTGTTAAAATTCAGAAAGAGCATTTAAAAAGACATGTTTTGATTCTTTCTCTCTCTCTCCCTCTTATTTTTACGATATATTTCTAGCTTGATCTGGCAGAAGCCTGAATATTTGGGAAATTAGTCATTTCCACTTTCACTGCTGCTGATATACTTTAGTAATTTTTGAAAACAACGTGTCACAACCATTGTGCGCCCATTATCATCATACATTTTTTTTAATAGCGGAGCTGTTTAAGCTGGGCGTAATGTGTCTGCTGAATCCAAAAATGTGGGCCGATCCTGGCGGTAGTGCAGAAAGGGTCTAAGCGCAATGGCACATACCCCTGTGAACTAGCGAAGCTGAGCCTGGCTAAGTCTAGGTAAGCATGGTAGGGACTACTAAGCTTATTCAGTCATCAATAACCAATCGATAGCCAATCAATAAATTATCCGAAAATTTCCGAAAAATGCTGGGGATGACTTGGTAGTGCTTTGCCTGGCCCAAATACGTGCCCAATACCTTGCGATAGCCAATAAAATAGCTAGGCGATAATCGATCAATTATGAATAAATTCTGGGAAATACTGGCGTCGACTTGGTACTGCTTAGCCTAATCAAAAAGCCAGGACTAGCTAGGCGCCCATCAGCTCCGCTGTCTGTTTAGCATTGCGCCTCCAGTGCCGGCTACGGTAATTTTTTATTCATTTTAGCTAGGAACATTTACAATAGAACTATTTCATGCAAGTGTGCCTTTGTTTCAGACTTGCTTGCATCAGGTGTGATTACACTCCTTTGTTCCAAGCGCTGCATCAGATACAAACGTAAAGAACGTCCAACACACACGACGGTTTCAAATAATGACCTCAAAACGAAAAAAAAGCATTTTCTATATTATTTTTTTGCATAGCAGTTGTAGGGCGGTGCGCCTACCTTTTTCTGTAATGTTGCCAGGGTAGTATTGTCGAGCCAGGTGTTGTTTCGAAGCGTTTCATTGAGTACCTGGTGTAATCTGCGGGTAATGTTTTTCACCTGAAACGGAAGGTATTTGTAAACAATTCAAACATCACAAACTATTACTATTTTTTATTTCATGTTCGCGGTAGACCGTATTAGGAGGGCCTGTCAGTGCATGTCATTATGGTATAATGAAAGTAAATAGGCAGTGCAATGAAGTCCATTTCAAGTGCAGTTTTTTTGTTATTGATTCTCTTGGTGCAATTCATGGAGTTCATTGATAGCTATTTATTCATAGCATGCGCGCGCTGAAATCACATATTTTCAATACCGGAGCTGGAGGCACCTAAACGCATATCCCTGTGTCCCTTCGTATTCTATTTGACTACGTCACGCTACAATGCTACAGTTCTTATCTCTTTGGAAGGATTCAGTATGATTTGGCGATAGCACATAATTTGTATTAGGGCAGCTTATTCGCTTAGAGACGTTAACCATAAAATGTTGAAATATAGTGATGGTCATGTAAAGGCTCAGAACCACCAACTATTCGCTATTTTTACGACTAGGTAACATTTCAAGACACTAGCCATAGTGTGATTATGAGGCACGCCACAGTGAGGGGTTCCGCATTAGTTTTGATGATGATGATCCTTGGAGTTTTTGGCGCAAGGGCCAGATGTGGCCAAAGAGCTCCAAGGCAATAATAATTGCTTGTCAGTGGTACATGAATGGTGAGTTATAAGGTGTGGATAAAACAGACATGGCATAGCTGTAAAGGGGCCTAAAAAATTGTCGCAGTTTCACCCGATCGGCGAAGCATCAATTGCGATAGCAAATTAGTAGAGAGCTATACGGAGTAAGGATAGTAGTTTTATCAACTGTATAAACTTGGACATGCAGCAGCACCAGCAACGCGCAGAAATGTTGTCGACGCCGTCGGCGCTTTTCCCGCGTTCGCACCGAACGCGCATGGCATTGGTGACTGTTGCCGGTGCCTCTGGGGGCAGCTCGGAGGTTTTCGATGAGATCAGAATGGGACACTCGTCGAGCTGCGTCGGAAATCTTACCCACCTTCCCGCCTCGCAATGTTTTTATATAAATACGCATTTCGTGCCGCAGCTAAACGGCGCCTCCCCTCCTTCCCTCCCTCCCTCTCTCCTTCCCTTCCTCCTGTCCCCCCACGGCTTTTCGCGCGACGGAAAAAAGTAGCGTTTGCTCTCTATATATGGTGATTGTAAAGGAGGAAAGAGACGCTTAATTCTGCAGCCCTTCAGGGAGCACGGCGCAGAAAGCGCGTTTGCTCTCCTACGTGCGTTCGCTCCCCGTGAAAACACGCGTCCCTCGCGCCTTTTCACTTGCACATGCAGCGTCCGGAGCGCGGCGACAATTTCATCGCCGTTGACGACATACGGAACCTCACGGCGACGGCGACGCCGACGGCAGAAATCCGCTTTGGTGTGTGCATATAATTGAGAAAATAGTCGCTGTAAACTGCGTAAACTCCATAGGTAATAAGATTATGGCAATGTCTAATGAAATGTGCTATGGATATGAAAGAAGCATTGTGAAAGAATGATGATATACTAAAATGTGTCAGAGGCGAAAATTTGGAGGAGGCGTGTGCTATACTGACTTGGAGGCGTGTGCTATACTGAACTACTTTCACAGCGGCATCCTCTGGAGAGAGGATGCGCTACGTTTTAATTGGGCTGATAACATGTAAGACAACATCGTTCAAAAAAGCGAGGACTGCTTTAGGAATTAAAAAGCGGTTCTTTACCAAGAAACATAGTGGGAAGGAGAGAAACACACAGTGGTTTGCAAGAGGAAAATGTTTCTTCCTCTCTCTCTCGGCTTCCCGACACTCCAGAAGGACGTGGATCCGAATTAGTGTTTCCTCCTCTCTCTTTCGGCTTCCCGACACTCCAGAAGGACGTGGATCCGAATTAGTTTTGACCACCTGGAGTTAATTAACGTGCGGCAGATCACTGCACACGAGCATTTTTTCATGTCGTCCCAATCAGAATGAGGCCGACGTGGCCAATATCAAACATCAGACCTTGAACACAACAGCGTAACACGATAATCATTAGCCTGGAGGCTAATGCAAACACTGACCTTAACAGAATGTACGACGGCTAGTTGATAGCTGAATTAAGGCCTCAGCAATACGGAATGTGGGTGCATATGGTGGCTCAGTTAGAATGTCAACAGTTGAGGGAGCATGCGCAGTCAAAGGAACATGTGTTAATTTCTCCGATGCGTCCGCACTATGCCTGCAACGAAGGGGAATGTATTTGGTGGAGTCGGGTAGGCAATAGTATTATTTTTAAAGGATACAACACTTCGGACGTCACACTATGTCCGAGCACGCCGAAAAGAAAGAACGTTTTGCAAAAACAAAAAGGCGGGAGGTATTAGTCGAAGGTGGTGGTGTCATCCCTCAGACGTGGCTATTTAAGCGTGACATCGCCACAAAGTTGCTGGGGATCGGCATCAACATGGCCACAAACTTAGCGCCGTTCTGTGTAAAGGCCGCACGTTATAGACACCAGGTGGTAAACATTATTGGGAAGTCCCCAGCATGGCACGCCTCGTAATCAGGCTGTGATTTTGGCACGAAAAACCCCGTGATCTTATTTAAAATTATTGCACAGCCGAATTACTTATAATTCCTACTAGCTATCACAGCTCCAATTACTGTTTTGTCGTGGAGTTGTGCCCCATTTCTATGTTATCTAGTAGGAAAAATGCTATGCGTATGATTTGTCAAGTCCGCCACAGTGGCTCAGCTTCGATATTGCTCTCGAAAAGCATTGAAGCAAACCCGGTCCTGGTCATGGCGACGTACAGCATCCCTCTGCTATTATCACTGAATTATCACTGATGTATTAACACAGAAAAAGGTCCACGAACTTGTTGAGGGGAGGGGGTTAACTTGTACTTGGTCAAACGCACTTTTTAGAAGAGAAACGGGCCACGAGGGAACGGCAGGTTGCCGTGGGGGCATAGTGGCAAGGTGTACTTAGAAGAATGATTATGCTAGAAGGCGATGTGCTTACCATCAAGCTCAATGAATCATTCACTACAGAGGAAAGTGCATAAATTGAACCAGTTTCAAGAGAGGTGGCTCAATTATTGCGATCACTCCAGGTTTTTAACCTGAAGTGATAACACATCGAGAGGAAACAACTTTTTAATAATTAGTGTGCCTCATTGTGCAAGCTAGACTAGGAATAATAAAGAGAAAAATGCGCGTTCCTCTTTCCATTTGAATCTCAAGGTATTTTTTCTACTCAAAAAATTTTGCACGCTCATCCGTTGTGCCATCCAGCAGCATAAAAGAGTTGTCTTATTTTTCAACTTTTCCATCGCTGAAGATAACCAGCAGCTTCTGGCATGCGACCCTAAGCTCAATGAACGTAGTTTTGCATTGAAAGAAAGTTTTACCTATGACGTGCGTCACGCACATTGTGAAATGCTATGAGTGCTTATTTTCGCTAGATGGCCCTCAGCATCAACATAAGCGTGTATTGTTGCCTTACATCATACTCTCAAGGTCTTTATTAATAAAGGTCGACCTCGCATTAAGGTCGATCGTCATCCAATCAGCCCTGTATACTGCCGGCAAAAGTGGAAGCCTAGTGATCACGTGCGGGAGCTTCTTACAAGCAGCCGCACGACATTTGTAGCAGAACGTTTCCTCCTCTCCGCTCCACGTACACGGGCTCCGTCGGAGCCGGAGAACGGAGAAAAGAACTCGGTTTTGCCTGAGCGGCGGGCATCAAATAGCCTACGCCGGCACCTGATAGTAGACGACTGAACTACAGAAACGAATATATAGCACATTCAACTTCATCAGTTGCATGCAGTGTATTTTTCTGTATTCTAGGAATTTCTGCAATAACAAAAAATCAAACAAGGAACTTTATTTTTGTTACTTCTGAACCCACGTGCAGTGTCATACGAAGCGGTGAGGCTGCGAAGAAACCGATAAAGGCGCTTGTTTCCCCTTATCTTCTCGTCAACAAATTGTGATCAAAAAGAGTCTCAAATATCCTAAACTTCTCCTGAGATGATAACAGACCCGCGGCGGTGACGCAGCCATTTTGTATTTTCGCCGGCCTCGATCGCCACGCTTGAGTGTTCCGCTCGATGAGCTGTGTAGCGGAAAGCAGGCGCCCGTCCGCTCATGCACGCCCAGCTTAGAGGTCGGTACATGCGCACTTGGGGTTCCAGTCGCGGGCGGAGTGGAGCGGGGCGCAGGAAACATTCTTGTAAACCTACCTACTGCGGGTAACACGAACGCGTGGCTGCCTTCGTGAAGCGCTAGTGCCGTTGCGGCAGCTATAGCACCGAAGCAAATATGAGCAGGCCGAGTGACGCCTAGAGGTGTGGCTTCCTGTCACCTGCAACTTCAATTGGACCCGGCAAGCCTAGGTGTTCTAGTAGTGAGATATTACTTTCAGTAGCATATCACCCAATCGGAAGGCCAACCTATGGTGGTGTGCCCCAGGGAACTGATGGTGGTTTTAACCACTTCAAGCCCAATACACTGTGTAATCGACTCCAATAAGCATTTGAATCGACGTGCTCAAGCAGTGCAGGTTATTTGCCTTTGCAGGTGAGTGCAATTATAAAATTTATACGCGTTGTGCCTCTTACGCACCAATGCACCAACTAGTAAACTTACAGAACTGTGCCGGGATAACGCAACAATTCTTACTGCTCTGTTCTATTTCTTTCGCATCATCCATCGCCCACGAGCAGCAGATCACTGTGAAAACGTTTGACTGTCTGGACAATAGCCTATACAATAGCCTGGGCAATATAATAATAATTCGATAGGAATAAACGTTTGGTTGCCTGGACAATAGCCTGAGCTATTGAATAATAATTGTTTAGGAATACTTCCATTACCCTTAGCCATAAGTGCGAAAGAGCGCAACTCACTTGATGGTTTCATCTGCGCTTTCGTTTCATTCGATACGTTATATCTAGGCGACCAAAAACCTTGGTTTACAACATTATGTAAAAATAAATTCAACGTTTTACAGTGCGTAAAACTTACCTCATTCTTAATCGTGACGTGGTTGGGATCGTTGGTAACGTATAAATAGTCAAGAATGTCACGCGCACTTTCGTCTATCAAAGCTATGCATTCCCTCCAGTTACGGCTCCTCGTTGTACTTTGGGTGACCTCATAGGATATGGCGTCTTCAGTGCTCATGTTTACATATTGAAGGTATTGATAGATTGTAAGGAATCCTGCATAATTATAAAGAGTGTTCCTAGAAAAGTAAAAAAAAATGTCACAGACGTCCGAATATTCCGAGTGATATTCCGACGTTAATTGTTCTCGTGTAGAATCGCGCACCCAATTTGCTTAGAGGAAATTGTTCACTAAAAGAGTACTACACACTTTTATAGCATTAAATATTTCATGCAGAGGGGTCAGGACTATGATGCTTTACCCAGCCGAGTGCTCACTGCAGGAAAATCTGAATATGGTACAGATTTCGTATGCGATACTACAAATATTTTTCACAGCAGTTTCAAGAACGCTAGCGTACTTTTGTAGTGGAACAAGATCTCGTCCGTAGTAAAAATGTGGCCTCATAAACATTCCAATATGCCAAACCTCATGCTGAAACTACACAGCGTTTCTCTTACCCCCTTAAAATTGAGTTTTTTTAATCATGTTTACACATATCGTTCGCTAGAGAACCAGAAATATTGGCGCCCAGCTTTGGCCTAGTTGCTATAAGCAGGTGCTTCATCTATTATTAGACTCATTACAGACGCATGAATCATAGTTCACTGAATGTATAATGCCCGTGCACCGAGGCAGTTGGAATTGTCTCTCTTGATTTATTCGTCGTACCGTTCAGCGATTATTATCAGTCGTTCAGTCTCATATACATTACTTTTTAAGAAACGAGGGCACCACAACCAAAGCATCTATAGGCAGATTATCATTGTATTAAAAACCAGCTGTACACATCGTAGGAAAATTGACAAATTCAAATAAGGGAAAATATACACGCGTATCGCTACAGAAAAATAAAATTGGGGGCGATTTCAGGTGTTCTCTGTATCCCTTTCGACTAACCTACTACATAAATTGTGCACTAACCAGTCCCGCAGCAAGTCCTTTAAACTTGCATAGAATACACATAGGATGATATGCAACTGCGTTCACGCAACTAAAATGTATGTACAGCTAGAACGGAACTGTATGGTGACCATAGGCCTTCCATCTTAGCTATGCATGTCTTGCTGCATAGCTTTTCTAAAGGGCAGCATCGTGTACGACATCGGCTTATATTGGAAGTCTACTTTGTTCTCGACAGAATGATTGCGTGAAAGAACAAATGGTACATAAATATACTGCTGTAACATACTGTGTCTACAAGCTAACGTTACCCAACCTGTTAACACACAAAGAAATGATGAGAACAGCCCATTGCAAGATATAATTATAAAATTTAGGATGTTTGGTCGTCACAGGTCTGACGACTGAAGATCACATGTCTTATAAGCGTATCTTGCACTGTGTTTTCTTATTCCTTTTTTTCTTATAACGGCTTGGACAATGTTAGCTCGGATACCCGATATACAAGCCTTTAAAGGAATAATAATTTTATTAGCACTTTGAGGGCAGAACATATTCGCAAGAACTGTGCTCCAAGATCAAATGTTTACTTACAGTTTGCCGTAAATATAAAAATTTAATTCTGGGGCTTTAAATGCCAAAACCAGTTCTTATTATGAGGCACACCGTAGTGGACGGATCCGGATTAATTTTGACTACCTGGGGTTCTTTACCGTGCTATAGTTTGCGGGCGTTAAAAATTGTTAAAACTTATGAATGTATCAAAACATTGCTGTAAGCAACATTTTGTCTCAAGAACTAGTTACTCGCACCAATAATGTACACAAAGATACGCTTTACAGTAGGAGATACAGAAAACTGTCTAGCAAAATTTAAGGCGATCAATTAGTTCACCCAAAAACACGTTTCATCAGAAGAAACACGCCAGAAACGAGTCAGAAAAAGAAACTTCAGCAGTCGCCCCAAGAAGAGGCCCCCCGGGTGGTCGTACAGATATAAAAACTGCACGCACCGCAGTGGATAGAAATACGCGGACTACAACCGAAACAGGAACCCCAACCAAAGGCCAAGTAAAATAATCCTTATTGCGCCGTACACGATTACCTGAGTGGGCGCTCGACGTAAACAAGTCAAGTTGTGCGCCACAGTGAGCGGAAACTCAATTCTACATGACTTTGGGTGACTCCATAGAAATGGCAGTACCTATCAACGGCCCATGGTGCTGAATACGCGCCAAATATAAAAAAGATTGGCGCCGTAAACGTCCGACAAAATCCCCCAAAGGAATTAAACAAATTTCTGCCTCTTAGTTCTTGGAATGTGACGTGGGGACTTGATCGTGTTCTCGCCGAGCGATCCGTGATCTAGGGCAATAGTAAGGGGGCGACTCTGAAGGCAGTGTCACAGCCAAGTGGACTGATCTTGGAGGAAGTGTAGTGTATGGTCAAATTGGTCACATTGTGGGGTCCCCACGTCTTACCGCCTTGATTGGCTCACTTGTTATCGTTATGATACAAAACACTGCGAGGAAGATAAACAGTTATATGACATTCAAATAACCCCATTACGATATCATCGCATCAAATATTTTCAGTGTATGCTCTAAATCAGTACGTTGTTTTTGCAGACGAAACAAGAAAGTACAGTTCAAAAATCTAGGAACTACAGCCACTGAAGAATACTGAACATTCATAATATGAGGCCAAATCAGCCAGCAGCCAAGCTGGAAGAGCAATCTGTAAATATAACTCCTGTTTACGTCACACCGATAAAACTACCAAGAACTTCTCGCAGGCCTCCAATTTGTACAGAAATGCTTATGTGTAGGGGTAGCGCAATTATTTCTATAGCATAAAGGCAAGCTATTCTATGATATGCAGCCTGACGTTGTGAACGGTGAGAAGGTAAAAATCGGAGAGGGGGGAGTGAGCAGAGCATGCAAGATATCGATTGCAGGCGTATTTAGTAGCGTGCGAGAAGTGGATTAGCGACGACTACTGACCATTGTCTTCTTTGGCATTCGATGTCATCTGTGGATTACGGTGCTCACCGACCATAACTCTGTATTGATGAAGCCGCTTATCACAACATTAGTAGTGGTTCTAGAAGAATTTTTCTAGCGAAATTTAGCTACCGTTGCCCATGCCTTCTGATGAATTGCCTCGCCTTTGAGCTTCTGTGAATATTGCAGGCAGGTCGCTTTAACCTGTAAGCTGAAGGACTCCTGACGGATACTGAGATCAATAGAAAATGTCAAGCAATTATTTGTAGTTTTCCAGAATTTGTAAGCGACCGGCAATCTGGTTGTCAAGGCCCTGCTATATACCACAAACATACAAAATGGCTATTTTAGAAAATAGTGCGTACCTTTCTTTTCGAGGAAAATTAGACTTGCTTTCAGCTGACCACACATTTGACCTAATAGACGTGCCAATTTTGCAATGTCAAAAACGATACATAAACTTTAGGTATTCAAAATTTCCTTGGTAACGCGACTCGGTCTACATTTTCTCGACCAAGGAACATGAAAATAAAAGTTGTCTTCCTTGTTCAGTGAGGCATATGAAGTTCATTAGCTGATTTTCTTCTTACTTCGTAACAAATTCAGAAAGGCAGCGGCTAGTCTTGTACCCACTTCGGTACAACAAACACCAAACGTAGAATAAGATGGCAAGGGCTTGCTGCAGTAGTGGAATTTGAGCACGACAATGATAGGAAAGACCGACATAAAAGAATTGCAGCAGATGTAACGAAATGGAAATTACATACAGCGAAGCTTTGTCTGAATGTATAAAGAGTCGAAACACGAGTACGCGCATGCACGCACGAACACCCACACGCACGCACATTCACTCACACAAACACACACGTGCTGGTGCAGACAAATTATGCCTGCCTTTTGTTAAGTGGAGTTGCTGACTACTAGCGAGTACGGCGGACGCCTTGAACGCGTCACGCTTTCGGAGCATGCGCATACATACCTAGCGCAATTCAAATTCCTTCTATCCACAAGAAGCGCTTACTTCCTCATTATCGTGCAGCCGCGCATGCACGAAGGCTAGCGTTCTGATTTTCTTTTCATTCCCCTGCACGGCCGGCGCTGCCACTGGCGCGCTGATGATGATGATTTATTGGCATTCCCTTTGAAACGGGATGGTGACAAATGGACACCTAGCCCTTTTGAGTTACTCAGGTATGCTATACAGGCTTTTCATTCTAGCAATTTCTTGCCTTTTTTTTTCCTTCTTCAAAACTTCTCTATATACCTTGTATATATACCAGTGCCTGTAACGCATCCGGTCGTATTAATCTCTTCCCTGCTTTTTTTTCTTTCTTTCTGGAAGGTGTACTTTAACTACTGTTCTCACTGGGTGAATCCCTTCACATTCCGTTACGATCTGCTGAGTGGCCTCCGGATCTTTGCTGCAACATGCATATGCCTCATCTAGTTCCGAATAATTGCTCCGGTATGTTTTGGTCCTTAGGCAACCGGCCCGAGCCTAAAATATCAACACATCGCCCTTTGTGTTATATTTTCTTTCTTCTCATTCTTGAAAATTTTCATTGTCCTTTTTGTTTCCATTCTCTGCACGCAATTCACTGTCTCTATTTCTCTGGCGAAACCACTCCCCAAGAACATGAGCCCAGCACACCACATCGGCAGACGGGAGGCCAGAGCAAAGACTTGCAATAGGCTGCTGGCTGGGCAGAAGGGGATATTTTTCAGTGACGCCTCCAAAGACAGAGGACAAAGCTGGGCGACCGTAACGGTGACAACCACAGAAAAGCTGCTAACGTGCGCGACGCTAAAAACAAACGACGTCGACGAAAGAGAAGAGCTGGCAATTGCACTGGCCCTCACCATACAGGGCCGGACCAGAGTGGACACAGACTGGCAACAAGCGTATAGAAACTTCCAGTCGGACTGGGTGTCTCGGTTGGTGCTTCGGGCGCTCAACGGCAAAGAACTTCCGAAAGGGGAAGAGATAGAATTAATCTGGGTTCCGGCCCACTCCGCAGTGGATGGCAATGAGTTTGCCCACCAGCAGGCCCGAGCGCTGTCACACCGGGCCACAGCCGCAGAGAAGGAAGAGGAGAATGCAAAGACCCAACTACTCGTCACGTACAACGACATAGTGGTGTATTACAGAAACGGGAAACAGAGCTTCCCCGAGCCACACCTCCAGTTAACAGGGGAGCGGCAGACAATACATAGGCAGATCCAGACAGCGTCGTATCCCCACCCCCGAATACTAAACCGGATGCACCCGAGCCAGTACGGGCAAGAGTGCCCTGTGTGTCACGAGCCAGGTACACTCCAACCCATGATAGCAGAATGCAACTTTAGCCAACAACACCCACCACTCCTCACCAACCCTAACCCCAACATCATCCCCCTACCCATCCATCCCCCTACCTTCCTGGAAGACCACCTTTGGCTCGTAACCAGGGGCCAGGTGGCAAGAACAGAATATGGATTCCCGTAAAGTGGGAACCACTTCCATCTTGCGCATGCGCTGAAAAGCTCATTAAATAATGTTTTTGATTCATTCATTCTCTTACTTTCTTTCTGATGACTCCTGGTTGTCTATTTACAGTTTCAATTATCCTGTACTGGTTGTCAACTTGCTTGACCTCTTCCTCCATTCTTTGTCCACGCTTTACAGGCACAGATAATTGTGCACTTTAGCCGCCCATTTATTTTAATCCATGTTCCTGAGTCTTACCCCGAAACTATATGTGCTCTGTGCTTCTCTGGCTTCGAAAGAGGACCAACCCATGTCACCCTGCGTTGCCTCATTTGTGATTTTACCGTGGGTCCCAAAGCCAACCGGCTACTGATGTTTGGTTAACTTCCAACCCCCACAATACACTGTCTCAGCGGATGGATGGATGATATAGGAGCGTTCCCTCTGAAACGGGGTGGTGGGTTGCGCCACCAAGCTCTTGCTGTTATTTTGCCTAATGTGCTACCTATATTTGGGAAAACACCCAGATACAAAGAATTCCCAGCATCAATACTTTTGAACCATTACTGGAAACTCTGTTTTTGTACGCCTTCGATGTTTGTAGCCGCCCTACGTTTCTGCCGTTAAAACCTCCAATCGCCTATTACTAAGTTCTATGGCGGACATGTTTACTTTCCCCCTGCTATCCCCGAACCCAAGGGCTTCGAGGAAGCCAGAGGAGCCTAAGCTGGCAGCAGGGTACATATCCTCACATTGCAATAAAACATGTTTCATCGCTGCCCTAGCGTTATCGCAGCAAGCACGTGCATCTTCGCCATGGGCGCCTCACTTTATAATGTCACGTAGTAGTGACAGTGAAGAAAACAGTCGTAAAACTGTGTATGACGAAACTGGTTCTTTATTGGGCAAACCTGCCCCCACAAAAGCAAGCTACACTCGAAGCACAGAGATAGCGGCGAACACAGTCGGCGATCGTCGAAAATCTGATCAGCGGCGAAACGCGTCGGCTTTTATACATGAGTCATCGAAGGTTCCAGATTAATCCCTGGTGCGCGCGTGTCTTCCAGAAAGTTCTAGAGAATTCGTGGTGCTCATACAATCAAATTACACGAGCGTTGGTGACAACAGACAACGGATAGAAGCATCGATAACGTTCGAGAATCTTCTGATACATGCAGGCGCGTCCTGTGCCTAGCGATAACGTTTAACATTTGTTAGCCGGTAAAAAGCGGCCACCGGTGAAAGACAAATATGTATACGTGTCAATAACTACGTCTTCTAAGGCACCCTGATCTCGTCTCGATAAGGAGCTTACCTTTGAGTTATAATAAATTGTTTCTTTCCCGATTTCGATTTTTTTCCTTTGATGTAGATAGTCATATCAGGTTTCGTTTCCATTAAAGCCTCTCTCACTTTGTATTTGATGTTCTTGGTTGCCGTGGTGCTGACCATACCGGTCGCATGCTTCATGGTAAGCTTCCTAGTTGTTTTCCTCCTCTGTGAGTCAATGTTGTTATTCTACAAGTATCTGAACACTCTCGCACCCCATTTACTTTCCTCCATATTCCTCAGTCGTTCTTCAAAATCAAATTTATTGCGATAGCAATTATATGGACACTCCAAAGCGGATTTCTGCCGTCGGCGTCGCCGTCGCCGTGAGGTTCCGTATGACGTCAACGGCGATGAAATTGTCGCCGCGCTCCGGAAGCTGTATGTGCGAGTGAAAGGGCGCGAGGGACGCGCGCTTTCACGGGGAGTGGACCCACGGCAGAGAACCAACGTGCGTTCTGCGCCGTGCTCCCTTAAGGGCTGCAGAAGTAGGCGTCTCTTTCCTCCTCTACAGAAAGCGAGAATGAACATTTTATTACAAAAAGAAACGGTAGTGACAGTGTGGGAGGAGTCCGGGGTCCCTAAAACGATCTCAGCGACAGCACGGGCCCGTTGAACTAGGGGCCGGCCGACCTCGGGAGGCGCGTCGCGGTGGGCATCCCCCCACAGCTCTTTGGTGCGGAAGGGGTGCAAGATGACTGGCAGAGGAGGGAATATTTTTGCGGTGCACTCCACCGTGACATGGAAAGCCGTGGGGGAGCTTCTACAGCCCGGGCAAGAGTCTGCGTAGCGCTCAGGGTAAAATTTATGTAGGGAGAGGAGATTGGGAAATGTGTTTGTTTGGAGTTGCCGGAGTGCCACATCTTCCTGTGCCACAATGACAGCGGCGGCGGACCCATGGTGTGTCTAGCTCGTGTATAGTATTTTAAAACGTGTTTGCATGTGAGCGGGGAGCTCGCCTGATCAGGACTCCAATCCTCGTCATGCCGGGCAGCTCGGAGGGTAATTTCTCGAGCGACCGCGTGTACCCGGTCATTACCCGGCAGTGAGGCGGGGCCAGGAGTCCAGAGCAAGTGGATGCATTGTGGGGCAGCCTCCTTTACAATCACCATACATAGAGAGCAAACGTGACTATTTCCGTCGCGCGAAAGGCCGTGGGGGGAAGGGAGGGAAGGGAGGCAACGTTTAGCGGCGGCACCAAATGCGTATTTATATAAAACGTTGCGAGGCCAGAAGGTGGGCAAGATTTTGGACGCAGCTCGACGCAACGTTTAGAGATACTTTCTATAAACGTTGGCTCGACGAGTTTCCCATTCAGATCTCGTCGAAAAGCTCCGGGCCGCCCCCAGAGGCACCAGCAACAATTACCAATGCCGCGCGCGTTCGTTGCGAACACGGGAAAAACGCCCACGGCGTTAACAGTTCTGCGTGTTGCTGGTGCTGCTGCATGTCCAAGTTCATACAGCTGATGTAACTACTATCCTTACTCCGTATAGCTCTCTACGATCACAATTGATGCTTCGCCTTTCGGGTGAAATTGCAACAATTTTACTCTTGGCCTGCCTTGCATCAAAATTTGTCCAGCCCATATCACCATACACAGCTTCATTAGTAGCCTTCCCGTGAGCGCCCAATGCGAGGCGTCCTACTGACCTTTGGTTGCCATTGAGTCCTGCATGTAACCATGACTTCAATCAAACCACCGCATTTACAAATGTAAGCACTGCAACCATTACACCTTTCCACATACGCCGGAGCACCTCTTACCTATTGTAACCCCAAAGTATTCTGTGTTTCATTATGGCCGCATTTCTCGTCCCTTTTGCTATTATTGTTTTTTTTATGTCTCCAGATGTCTATGACCTTCATTTATCCATATACCAAGATACTTATATTCTTTTACCCGAGGTATTTCCTGGCCCTGTATCAACACTGTATGTTCACTGTTTTCATTAAATACCCATAACACCTGATTTTCAATACTAAATTTCTGACCTAAATTCTAGCCTTCCTGACCACAGATATTAGGCAACTGAAAAACATAAAGGCTGTATGCGTGGCAATGCTCTCCTACCAAAGAGTATCTTTCCTATCCGGCATACAGAACATGAAAGCGAAAAAAGTATGCGTAAAAAAGGACAACAGCAAATCAAGCAAGAAATAAAGTTCCATATTTCGATAACGCACTCTGTTTGACTTAAAGGGCAACTCCGGTGATTTTTCGATATAAACGGATGTCGTCGAAATTCGCTGGGTACGTTACTCTGTACACTTCCGTCATGTCCTCAAAAAAGCAGATTTCAGAGTCGCACAGCTTTGTTACAAATGAATTTAATTGACTGCCTCGAACACCCTACCTTACCTCCTCCTCAGTTACAGGCCACGTTGCGAGTGACGTCAGGAATGGTCCACGCGGAGCATGCCGGGATCGTGCAGACGACAGCGTCGAGAGCGCGGAGCTAGGAATCGACGATCGTGAGCTAGTGCTGTCGCGAGAAGTTGCGTTCCCTGTGGACGCGGGCAAATGATGAAGGGGGGGGGGGTAAATGGTGTTGCGTTGTTGGCTGCACGAACTTCAGCCCTCGCCATCCGCACACACAGTTTGAGCCGATGCCGATCGCGGTCAGCCGAGGTTACGCCTATAACACAGTCACCGAGTTCGCGCGCCTACTGCTGGTGGACCTGAGGTACTGATCTGAAGTTAATTCAGCTATTAGGATGAAGAAAACTTCTTCTGTAGTTCAGTTTTGACCATCCGGATTTGGAATAAACTATTTCTCATTTCGTACAGTGCACACGTAAAAAGCTTGAAGCGACGACACGACGCGCTATCAACATCCGTACGTTGCCGTTCTCGAAGGCGGCCAGTCGCACTCGCCGGCGCTTCCCTAAATTAAATCTGACTACGTACATGGGTTTATTTTTACGTAATTAATTGTTGTGCTGACTCATTTAGCTTCCAAAGTGCGCTGTTTTCCTCGTATACCATAAATTGGCAGCAAGCGGAGACCCCTTCAATACCGCAGCGTAAACAACCATCTCGTTCAGCTGCCAACGGTGTCACATCGGCGTTTCCGCTCGAAAACTATGCGTTCTCTAAATGAACGATCACACACGCAAAGTGCTCGTCTGTATCAACTTATGAGACACATTGTGTGCATGAAGAGAATACGAAGAACATTAAGTAGGCACCATAACAGCGCTCCCGTACTACGGCCTCCCGCTCGTGTGTGGTCGCTTATATCAGCGCAACTCAGATGCAACGCGCAACGGTGCTTATGTGCACAAAATAGGCGTGTTTTGCTATGTTCTGACATTAATTGATGGTACTGATGAGCAGCTAGCATTATATTTAAGGCGAACGACGAGCGGTCGCTGTACCTGCCGATGTAAACAAATGCACCGGATCGGTGATTTGGACTGTCCGCTGCGTCCTTGCGGCATACTAATGCGGAAAGTCGTCCTCCACATCTTGCAGAGAGTATGCCAAGTGCTCCCCTGAGAAGGGGTAGAACACCTACAATAGCAAGCAGCACGTATAAAATCAGTGGTTAGGGCTACGCTTGGTCTTCATGTTGCAGCGCGATATGTTGCTCATATAGGCGCTGGCTCTCGTGGTGGCGGGACGAATGCTAACGGCGATTCGGGGCTATTGAATTCGTCAGAATCATAGCTGTCACTGTTCCTAAGAGGTGGTGCAGCTTACAATGTCATCCGAAGGTCCGGCGCGGTCACGAATCAGATGAGCGCCTGCTCTTCACCGGTTTCGTTCGCACTGCGGGCAACACCGGCATGCGTTGCGCGCCTCTCCCGCCGGGGGTACACTCGTGACGTCACACAAAGAGGTTCGCTCGGCGGCTTGGTCAGGTTTCGGTTGCGTTTTCGCGCTTTTTGTTTATTTAAAATTATTTTCGAATTTGCGGAACAATTCTCCTATCAGGCGCGTCACAGGAACGTCTCGGGAACTTAAATATTCCATTACCTTGACATGGTAAAAAAAAAAAAAAAATCGCCGGAGTTGCCCTTTAAGGTGCACTACCTGTATGGATGACATCAGCTGGTGTGCGGTAGCGCGGTGATTTCGTAGTGTAGTCAGGAGTAACCTAATAGTCCAGTGTGCCGATACGTTGAAGTATCTTGCATGGCCCTAAATAACATCGCAGTAGGTTTTTCCGAACTTCCAATCGGCATGTTGGGGTTCAAATGTAAACAAGGTCAATGGGCTGGTGCTGCAGATGGTGTATTCGAAGATTGCAGTATTGTCGGCCAGCAGTTTGCTGGTTCTTAGTGCACAGGCTGGTGAATTGTCGGTCTTCTTCGGCTCGCTAGAAGAAGTCGGGGACGTCGAGTTTGCCTTCATTGTTGACATTAAGTAGCACCACGTCAAGCGTGATTGCACGGTTTCTTCCGTAAACCAGCTAGAACAGCACAATCTTTATTGGTTCTTGCACTGCCTTGTAGGCAAATGTTACAAATGGAACAAAGCATCCCCTTGTGTTCCACGTCGACGTACATTGCTCACATGCCTATTGAGGTTTTATGCAGATGCTCTATAAGGACATTATTGTGTGGGTTGGAGCCGGTTGTCTTGCAGCGACTTGACTGGCTGTACTGCAGGATTCCTTGACTAAGCTCCGCCGTAAATTCCATTCCTGGGACTGTGATGAGGACTTCTGGAGCACCTTATCGTAGCCGTATGTTCTCGACAAAGCCTTTTACCTCTTCTGCTTGACTAAGTTCTCGTCAGCGTATTGGTGTCGAAAGCCAAACAAGGTCATTGGGTTGCATGCTTTATCCCACACAGCATGTTCGAAAATTGGAAATTTTAACGTTGCGTTTGAACTCTCTTGGCAATGTTCGAACTATACATGGGTGCGATATATTTGCGTGACTCAGCACACAAGGCAACTCCCGCTAGCCAGAAGGGACAGCACCATGCAACAAGCAGGCTTCTAAAAATAGTCTCTTGACGAGCGCCATCCATGGCATTGGAAGCGTGTTACCTCAAGATTGCACGATATCGACGATAAATTTTCATAGCTAGTCAGTGCTGAGCGAAATATTAGAAATATTGGCTTAAAGTTCACTGGTAAAACCAGGAAATGCACAAAGCAGCTTAGAAACCATCGGGACATAGTCGTTATTTAATGGATAATAAACTGAAATTGAAAGACCACATGAAATCGTGATAAAGCTAATCAACGAGCTGGGTTCGAAGAGCAAGGTAGTGCTCACTCACTAATACCACAAAGCAAATGAATAAAACAAATAAAATTTTGATTCGATGGCACGAAAGTAAAACGAACCTCATCTACAAAAGCAAAGGTAACAAGCACAACACGGATTTGTATAGAACACTTGCAAAACAGAAATGGAGACAGTGAATTGGACGCAAGGAATGGAAACAAAAATGACCGTGTAGATTTACAAGAATGAGAATTAGAAGGGAACATCTGTACAATAACAAAAATGGCAGTGCCTTGCTATTTGAGGGTCGAGCCGGTTGCCTAAGCACCAAAATATGCAGCAGCAAATATTCGGAACTAGATGAGGCATGTGTATGCTACTGCTGTAGCATACTCATGCCTCATTCGGAGACTACTTAGCTCATCCTAATGGAATGCGAAGCGATTCACCCAAGGAGACCCATAGCTAACGTAGAACTTCCAGATGCGCTTGGATTTAATGTGGACGGATGTATAAAACCAGTAAGCAGTTGAGATAAGTAAGGGACGCTTAGAGTATTGGTGGGAAAAAAAGCAGGCAAGAGATTGATACGACTGGATTCGTTACAGGCATTGGTTGCGGTACAAGGTAGATGAGAAGCTGTGAGGAAGGAAAAAGGAACGATGGGGAATACTACGTATTTAAAAGAATTAAAGTAAATTTTTTTCGTGATAAGTGCTACATTACCAAATGGAATATTGGGATCAATTTCTTTAGTTTCAACCACATAAGAAAATGACATGATGAATTAGTTACCGGGACAAGTCAGCTGTTAGGCTGATTGCATATGCATGTCTTGTACCGCTGGCTAACGTCATCGCATAACCGTATGGCAGCGCTCGGAACACTGCAACTCGCCTGCTTCTATCTGATTTTGCCCCTGATATCTGCTCTTCGTTGTGGCCGAAAAAAGTAAATGGGAAAATAGGCCACGTCATGTACCGTCTAAGAAGAGTCTGTTGCTGGGCCTGTTGGTGCCGTCTGACGCGGTGGAGGAAATAATTGAGATATTTCATCGGTATTATTGAGATCAGTTCTTCAAACAAAATAAATTATGGGGTTTTACCTGCCAAAACCACGATCTGATTATGAGACACGCCGTAGTGGGGGACTCCGGCAATTTGGACCGCCTGGGGTTCTTTAACCTAGACCTAAATCTAAGTACATGGGTGTTTTCGCATTTCGCCCCCATCGAAATGCAGCCGCCGTGGCCGGGATTCGATCCCACGAGCTCGTGCTCAGCAGCCCAACACCATAGCCACTGAGCAACCACGGCGGGTATTGAGATCAGTTCTGTGTTTTCAGGCCTGGAAAGGCCTGAAACCTAGATTGAACTAGAATTCTAGATTCTAATTCTAGATTGCACCTATAATAGCACCACAACATAGCGTGATGCCTCGACGATGTGGAACGCTTTAAAATTCTAATGCTAAAGGCATTCTCAACAATACTACCCTCATAATGGCACACGCTCAGGGTACGCTAAAACAATGTTACCTCGCTCAGCATCTAAACCGCGATGCCAGATACAGTTGGCGGGTGCGCAGAAGGTGCAGAGGTGATCACTTATCACAGCGACGTGTCACGTATATCACAAAGCAAAAACTGTCCAATAGAATGTCGTAAGAAAAATTATGCATTATGCAAATTGATACTTACGGGTTGGCGGTGGCTATAAAGTTATTTAATTTGTCGTAGTAGGTATTATGCACATTGAGCGTATCTGTTTCCATCAATGTGATGTTAACCTTTCCAAATTCCTTTTTCAGTAAGTGAGATATAGGAATCTAGGAAGAGCGAAAAATGATTTGTTATTTCTCAGGCGGCCCACGGCGTTCACTAGACCACCCAATAAAGTTATATTCCATGTACATCCCGTTAGCGAGCAAGA
The DNA here is from genome assembly GCF_013339745.2 of Dermacentor silvarum. Lineage (NCBI taxonomy): Eukaryota > Metazoa > Arthropoda > Arachnida > Ixodida > Ixodidae > Dermacentor > Dermacentor silvarum. Next base: position 45,505,856 of record NC_051164.1, read on the forward strand.
AATAGAAGGTCATTTCAAGTCAGAATGTGTAGGCGTACATTTGAAAATTATCAAATACGTGATTAAAGCCTTCTGAAGATTCATCTTCAGACCCGTGTAAAATAAAATGTCTACCAACACTGTCATTTCCATGAACAGTTCACATAGACTTATGAAAATTTCGTACTGAGACAAAGATGCGTTCTTAACTAAAGCATCAGAGTAATACAGCTTGAAACAAGGCTGTTTTCGCTTGCCGACTTGTCTCCTCAATTTCATTTTTAAATTTATTGTTTCGCAAAGTGGTCACATGTTTGTACAGATATGAAATACGGGAAGAGGTCTCGTCGTCATTAACTGCACTGGGACCTTCGATGAAGGTTAGGTGATGAGACGAATGACTATATTGTCACGGTACCGTTACACAAGCGCGCGCACGAGGACGCCGCGAAACGAAGACGATGAAGGCGCGCCTCGGCTCGTGTGTGGATTTTGTCAAACTGCATGGTGTACGCATATATATATATATATATATATATATATATATATATTATATATATGCTCCTGTAAATATATATTTTGCATCTCGCTTGCCTTGTAACAATATGGCATCAAAATAAAGCAAACTCACGGTATTGACCCAAAATCAGAACAAATATCAGAAAGACCACACACCCCACCACACCACAGCACACCGCACCACGCCATACTGCGCACTCGTCTATGTGGACGCCATCCTAAACAGCCATCCGTGGCGCGCCGGGCGCTGCAGGCTTGGTAACGCAGCGTGGCGCCATCTCACGGCCCGCTGGCGTTGAATAAAGCACAAGTAACGATGTCTCAGCGCCAAAGGACAGTCAAGTGTATGGTGCTCTGCGTCTGCCTCTTGAACGTCGCCATTGGAAATGACAAATAAAACTTCAGCGTACTAGAAGTTACACTTTCAGTAATATTGTGAAGAAACATTAGGATGAACTCGGAAGCAATGTTTTGTGTAACTTGTATGCGCAGTAACTAGCATACGTAATGCGGTCCTGTAGACAGGGTTGGGGGCCAGAGGCCGGATTTGCATAACTTTTGACTGGTTGCCCGGATGATCTCGTTTTGTTCTCGCCACGATGCGCGGGTGTTATGGTTTGAGTGCCTACATAATGGCTCTGGCTTTTGGCTCAAGGTACCTTGAAGGTGGCCGACAACGGGAGCTAAAAGCATTTCATGCTTCTAAGTTGAGCTGCAAGTGCACTAACTTACAAAGTGACGGTTGGATAAGAAGGTTAGATATTTCTATGTCCTCCACTCGGTAACAAGTGCTCGGGCATTACATTAATAAGCATAACGACCTAATAAGCACAACAAAGACATTAGGTGCATTTGATTTCTGAGCCACACTAGATGTTACCAGACGCTGAGCAAGGTTAGCGTTGCCAGAATGGTTAATCGAAGCAGAAACATGTGTGAAATAATCAAGACGTTGGCTAGTCCCGGTATATGCAGCTAGCATATTCACGTTTTAACGCGACAGCGTTAAGGGTCCTCTGTGGCAGAAAATCTGGCAACCGGCGTCGGCGTGCGATATTGGCGGTTGGCGGAGAAAATCATCCCCAACCACCCCAACCACCCCGGCTGCGCAGGCCCTCCACGTGGTGCAAGGTTCTGGTGAACGAAAATTGATTTTCTCACAGTGAAATCCGTCAGAAAAATGGTAAAGTACGTCTTTACCATTCGGTGGCGGATTCGCCGTCTGACTGTTTACAAATCAGCGTCGGATATTAATTTGAATGTACGAGAAAACCTAATTCTGAAACGAGGAAACTAAAACACAAACCCCTTTTCCAGCATTTCTACCAGACTTACAGCCGCAAATTCGGGTATTTTACTTGCGAAAATGATATCCAGATGGTGCTCGCACTCTAGGCAGGGAAAATTGGGACTTCGCCTGGTAATTCGTTTTAGACACGCGCGCGCGTGTGGGCAACAGCAAACAATCGATAAATTAATAAAAAAGGGGCTAGGGCCCTCACATTTTAATATAAGACTACTTCTATTGCTCCTTGAGAAACGTCTTTCCAGCAATGCTTTTCTGTTTCAAAGTGTAGCCAACTTTAAGGTGATCGGTGTAAGCTTGGTCTTTGTAAGCTGGCTTTCCCGCGTTGAGTGTTGCAGTGAATGAAGCCTACTTGCCGTATGCGAACGATGCGGTGCGAACGGGTCCCGATAACGCTATCGCGTTCTACTCTAAAGGCGAAGCTTAAGCATCCTCCAATTTTTTCTTACTCCCTCCGAAGGTCCTCCGCCTGACATTATCTCGATTAGGGCTACCGTGCTGTGTCATCTCAGGTTTTCACCGTTGACGCCACGTAATCTGACGGGTAATCCAAGGCGTGTTGCTGTGAAACATTGTTAAACCTAGTGCTGAACCACGGTTTAGAAAACGGAAGGCGAAACTGAATCTGTTTGGTTTCTGCAGTCCTGAGGCAATTATTGCCACTCGCGAAAGGCGTGTTTAGGTGTCGATAAAGTTAAAGCGGAAACTTCACAAATTATGCAACAAAGCCAATCCGTTAGCTTGCACAATAGTATTGCGAGTATGTCGTGTAGTCTTTTGTATGGTATCGGTTTACGCGAACATTCGCAGGTGCGCGCGAGCAGTTAGCATTAGGGCGGGGGGGGGGGGGGGGAGGGGAATCAGCCGCTTGAGGCGTGCTTGGTAGCATCTTGGGAGCGATATACCGACGACCGCAGAACCGGTTTTAACAGTGGAGCTGTTTCAATTCCATGGTTACACGGGCGGCCTTAATCGCGGTTTCCACAACCGCGGTTATCGAAAAACGCGGTTGGCGCTGTTACACAGCAGGCGAAACGCCGGTTAGACCGCTAACAGTGGTTCACTGTAAACCAAGCTTGGCAATCTCGGCTTAGGTTAACCGACTTTTCGCCAAGGGTCAAGCTGGCGGATGGTACATCAGCGGAGTGCAGTGTGGGTCCTTTGTAGGTCTTTTAAAAGCGTGTGCATTGACATAGCGATAATACGAACGCAGTCACAACCCTTTGGGGTGATAATTTTGCCGCTCTGCGCTTAAATACTCGAAATGCGCGCTCCTACTTCAGGATGACGCAAGCTCGAAAGCAGTTTTCCCGCCTATCAAGGGCCATACAAAACAAATGAAGTGCGGCGAAGCTCGATAACGTGAGCGAGTTTTACCGGTTTCTGCCTACGCTAGCTAATAGAACTATGTGCGGGACGCCGTCAACAAAACTTGTACGACGAATTACGTGTGCTAAAACATGCCGGGGTTAGTTGACGCTGCGTCTGCTTCAGCTTTCTGCAGAGAGACGCCAGCCGCGTCAATATCTTTCCGAAACGTGCACGAGTTCTCAGGCGTGCCGTACCTGCTGTTCACGCTTTACTAATCTTGTGTCAAAACTAGCTTTAAATTTTTAGTTAGTTTTAGGAATTTGTGTGGCACTGCATTGGAATTCCAGTACAAATTGAAATTGCGTGCCGTATGCATCGCCACCGTTAACCGTGAATAGGAATGCGCGTGTAACTCCGGCAGACTTCGGTTGACGTTAAACTTGGTTAAATGAGTAACCTTTGTTAAGTTTAAGCGGGGTTAGCGGCGCCCGTGTAACAAGGGCCCTTCAACCCTTCGTCATCTGTCTGTCCGGCGGTGTCACGCAGGTCACGGGCCCAGGAGAGGATGAGAGCCGCGCTGGCGGGTTGCAAGAGATGACCAGGAGAAAAGGTGCTAGAGAAGATGGAATAACAGTCCGATTTAATCAAAGGTCGAGAGAGAGAGATATAAAACTTTATTGTGTCCATGATGGGGTCTGGGGGCGGCGGGGGTTGGGAGACTAACCCCCAGGCCGCCCCTTCCTCAGACGGCGGCCAGCCCTTGCTTTCTGGCGGCGTCTTCGGCCATCCGGACGGCCCAGAGCTGCTCTTCTGGGTCCAAGCTGAGCAGCAGTCTCCCACTGCTCGGCCGTAGTTATGCGTGTAGTGTTAGTGCGGTGGGTGTTGGTGGGTGTAGCTTTCGGGCATGCCCAGATGATGTCATCGATGTCAGCGCGGGCCTCACAGGCTTTGCAGAGTGGGGAGTATGCATCGGGGTAAATTCGGTGGTATAGCACGGGGTTTGGGAAAGTTCGCGTCTGAAGTAGTCGCCAAGTGGTGGATTGTGATTTATTCAGTGTTTTGTGTGCTGGTGGGTAGTGTGATCACTCTGCAGTAGTGGAGGAGGATTTCTCTGAATGTGACCATACGGTCGCGCGCGTGACCGCGGTGCAGAACTGAGGGCTCGTCAGGATCGGAAGACGCAGGAGACGGATGATGCGCCTGGTGTGGGACAGCTCGGGCGGCATCGTGGGCGGCTTCGTTTCCAGCCAGACCCGAATGACCAGGGGCCCAGATGATCTGTACGCGGCGTTGCCTTGAGGCGGCAGTGCCGGAGAGTATTGTCTGTGCTTGGGGTGCTTTGAGTCCTCTTGTGTAGTTGCGAATGGCCGTATTTGAATCGCTGATGATGTAGTGTGCATTGGTAGAGGCATAGGTCAAGGCGGATGGCCGTTTCCTGCTCCTTCTTTGGATTGAGTGGTGAGTATTGATGCGGCCGCGGCGAGGCGGTACTGCGAGCCCGCGACTTCGGCGACCGCCATGACGTTCTGGTGGGCGTATTCCGCGGTATCCATGTAGGATACATCTGCGGCTTGGTCGTAGCGCTTTTGTAGATGTTTAGCTCTGTCTGTACGTCGCTCCTGATTGTGTTCTGGGTGCATATTACGAGGTATGGGCGATATAACTAACTGAGCACGAATGTTTGGAGGGACAGGTACTTTTGGTCCGCATTGGGTGGTGTAGGTTATGCCTAGGGTGCGCAGAATGTGCCTGCCCGTGGTGTAGTTGGCGAGTCGTTCGTATTGGGTTATGCGCTGAGCTTCATAAGGCCGAGGGCATCCAGTTTCTCGTTAGATGTGGAAATTGGAAGCTGTATGATGATGATGTGTGGTGTTTATGACGCAAGGGCCAGGTATAGCCAAAGAGCCGCCATGACAACTGGTAATGTAATCGATGAGCTGCTATGACGCACGCGATGAGTTTCTAATGGTAGATGTGACATGGCTATAAAGGGGCCTAAAAACTGTCGCTGTAAATGGCGTAAAAACATATAGGTAGTAAAATAATGATAATGACTGAAGTGGCGTATGCTACGAGTATGAAATGTGCAACAAGGTTGTCATAACATGTATTAAAGAATGAAAAGGTGATGCTTGACAACGAGTAGCACAACAGCCTCACCAGGTACCTTGAGTACAAGGGACTGGAGGCATGTGCTATAAACAAGAGTTGACATCGCAACAGCGGCCTCTCGTAGGAGGCCGTGCTACAAATTTCTTGGGCAGAATACGTTGAACGTATGGACGTAACTTAAGAATGCTAAAACAGATTTTATGTCGAAAAGTGGTTCTCTGCCTAGAAACAGTGTCAGGTGAAGTGGTATACACTGCCGATATGCTAAAGGGACGTATTTTTCGCTCTCGGCTTGTGCTTCGCGACATTCCAGGATGACATGCTGAACACTGAGGGTGTTCCCACATCTACTACACATTGGAGTCAACAAAAAACTATGTGTACCATAAGTCTGCCCTATTCTGAGACGACAGAATAGGACATCACTTAGTCTCGAGTTGGTCAGTGATGGCCAGTACCCTAAATGTGGCTTAACCACGTGAAGCTTATTAAGGATTTCAGCGTCCCACTTATGTTGCCCGTACGTTCTCAGTTTTTTTCCGCAAATATGGCTTTAGGTCTATAACTGGAACAGCTATGGACAGGTTGCAAGATTTTGTATCTAAGGAAGTTGCCATTTGGTCTCCTAGCACGTTACCTTCAATACCTCTGTGTCCAGGCACCCAGCATACCGTTACACGTTGGCCAGAGGCATAAATAGTACATAGGAGAGAAAAGTTCTGCAATTACTGCATTTTTGTGTGTGCAGCATGACATCAATGTTTTAAGACGCTTAACGAGGCTGTATATATGACCGCGTAATGTAGTTTTAACTGCTTGATGTGTTTCGCAGCGCACCATAGTGCATACGCCTCTGCTGTAAAGATGATTGTATGATGGTGAAGAACATCTGACTCCGAATAGGATGGGCCGACGGCTGCATAATACACGCCGGCATGCGCTTTAGACGCATCTGTGTACTATTTTGGGCACGAGTACTTAAATTGTAACTCTCGATAATGCATACGATTGTGGGCCTCTGGAGCGTGCTTCGTTACCTCAACAAATGACGTGTCGCAGTCAATGATCTGCCACAACCACGGCGGCAACGGCTTAGCAGGAGCCATTAGGCGATTTTCAAGAAGCGGAACGTCCATATCTTCGCTCATCCTCCTCACACGGAGTGAGAGTGGCTCTCTTGCTGCAGGCTTGTTATGAAAAAAGTGTTGCAGAGCTCATATCGTTGATGGTAGGATAACAAGGATGGTCTTTATCAGTGTGTACTTTCAGAAAGTAATTAAAAGTAGAATATGATCATTGTAGATCAAGGGACCATTCGTTCGATTCAACATATAGGCTTTGAATAGGGCTTGTCCTGAAGGCACCGGTGGCGAGGCGGATACCAAAATGATGCACAGGGTCCAACATCCTCAGAGCACTGGGGGTAGCAGAGTAATACACTACTGCGCCGTAGTCTAACCACGATCGTAATAGGCTCCTGTAGAGGTTCATGAGGCATTTTCTGTCACTACCCCATGTTCTGTGTGACAGTATTTTCAGGATGTTCATTGTTTTCAGGCACTTAGCTTTGAGATACTTGATATGAGGAATGAAGGTTAGTTTTGTGTCAAGTATAATGCCTAAAAATTTGTGTTCAGTGTTGATTGGTATGTGTTGTCCATGCAGCATAATATCTGGATCTTGTATTAGGCCTCTCTTTATAGAGAAAAGTATACAGGAGCTTTTGAGAGGGTTTAGCTTAAAACCATTTTCATTTGCCCATTTTGACACTTTGTTCAGTCCGAGCTGAACTAGACGTTCGCAAATTGCAAGGTTACAAGACTTAAATCCGATCTGCACATCATCGACATATATTAAATGAAACATTGAGAATGGAATGACTTTGTGAAAGGAATTAATTTTCACAATGAAAAAGCTGCAACTAAGCACGCCCCCTTGTGGCACACCAGTTTCTTGAATAAATGGGCGGGACAATACGTTACCAACTCTGACTCGAAAAGTACGGTTAGACAGGTAGCTTTCTATAGTGCTAAGCATACTCCCTCGAATGCCCATGTGCGAAAGGTATCGTAAGATACCGTACCGCCATGTCGTATCGTACGCCTTTGCCATATCAAGAAATATAGACAAATACTGCTTGTGTACAAATGCATCACGGATGTTTTCTTCGATGCGCACGAGGTGATCGGTTGTAGATCGGCCTTCCCTAAAGCCACATTGAAATGGGTCAAGCATTTTATTCGACTCTAAGAAATGTACAAGACGGTGATTGATCATTTTCTGAAAAAGCTTGCAAAGGCAGCTCATAAGCGCTATAGGCCGGTAGCTGGTCAGCAATGAAGTATCATTACCGTGCTTCAAAACTGGGATGACAATAGCTTATTTCCATTTATGTGGAAGATACCCAGCAGCCCAGATGGTATTGAAAAGTGTGAGTAGTGTGATTTGCGTGTCGCAGTGCAAGTGCTTGATCATATCGTACATGATTCTATCCGGACCCGGTGCAGAGCTCAGACAAGCTGACAAGGCGGCTTTAAGTTCGGCAATACCAAAAGAACGGTTATAAGGTTCATTTGGGCTACATTTCTGGTTCAGAGGCTTACGTTCTTCTATTGCTTTATATTTCAGGAAGCTCTCCGAATAGTGGGTGGAACTAGACACGCGCTCGAAGTGTTCACCAAGAGCGTCAGCCTGGTCTTCCAACTTATTTCCTTCTTTATCCACCAGGGGCAATGGATGAATTTGTTGTCCCTTAAGCCTCCTGAGCCCATTCCATACTTTTGCCTCATGTGTGAATGAATTAATACCGGATAGGAACCTCTCCCAGCTTGCCCTCTTAGCTTGTCGTCGCGTTCGCCTTCCTTGTGATTTAGTGTGTTTAAATTTAGCAAATGTTCTTCAGTTAGGGATCGACGTAGTATGCCCCACGCTTTATTTTGTTTTTTCCGCGCCTCCTTGCACTCATCATTCCACCACGGCACTCGTCTTTTGGATGAGCTACCACTTGATTGTGGAATGAACTTGTTTGCTGCGTCGATGATAAAAGTGGTAAAATACGCTACTGCGTCGTCTATGCTGAATTCGCTGATAAACTCTCGTGATATAAATGTCGATTCTTTAAAAAGTTTCCAGTCGGCGGAGGCTAGTTTCCACCTAGGGACATGCGGAAGGGAGTTATGTTGGGCTACTAAGTTTAGTGTGACTGGAAAGTGGTCACTTCCGAATGGGTTTTTTAGTACACTCCATTCCAAGTCGGGAATAAGGGAAGCAGAACCAATCGCCAAGTCTATTGATGAGTATGAATTGTGATGAAGGTTATAATAGGTTGGCTCCTTTTTATTGAAGAGGCATGCACTGGAGTTCACGACGAAGTTTTCTATGAATCTACCTCTCATATTGCATCGCGAGTCTCCCCACTTCGTGTTATGAGCGTTAAAATCTCCCAGGAGTATGAAGGGTTCGGGAAGCTGATCAATGAGGTTATGGAAATCTGTTTTCTCGAGATGATGATTCGGGGGTATATAAATGGTGCATACGGTTACCAACTTACTGAAAAGAATTGCCCGAACTGACACTGCCTCTAGGGGCGTCTGAAGGGCGACATATTGACAAGATACAGACTTGTCAGCAACTATTGCTACACCGCCAGACGAGGCGGTGCAGTCCCGGTCTTTGCGGTAGATGGTGTATTGACGAATAAAGTTTGTATTTGTGGGTTTCAGATGCGTCTCTTGAACACACAGCAACTTTGGATTGTGTTTGTGTAGGAGTTCTGTAATATCGTCGAGGTTGTGAAGAAGTCCTCTGACATTCCACTGTAGTATCTGTGTCTCCATAATGACAAATGTGTTTGTGCTGTGTGTTTAAGAGATGAAGATTAGCTCGCGGGGCCCTTTGCAGGCGCCGTGACACGAGATCTTTCTTTTCTGGTGCGGTCGAGAAAATCTCGCCGCTCCTTAGGCGCTGGTGGCGCCGTCTCGCCGGTTGTGTCCATTGCCTCTTTCGGGGCGCTAGACACGCGCTCTTGAGAGCGGTTCGTTTTACGTGAAAGCCTCGTCTCGAGGGACGAGGCCCTGGAGGCCACCAGCCCGGAGGTTGATGGTCCCTTGTTCTGAGATGGCGGAGCAGCGCTAGCCGCAGCCGCCGAGGCGGCGGATGGCGTCACCGCCGGCTCATTCTGTGTGGACCGGAGAGCCGCCGGGTGCCGCTGTGGCACTGCCCTCTGACGCGCCACCTCGGCAAAACTGACTTTAGGCAGGTATGACACCTGCCTGCGAGCCTCTTTGAAAGTTACGTTTTCCTTTACTTTGATCGTGACTATTTCTTTTTCTTTCTTGCAAGACGGGCATGACCGCGAGTATGCGGCATGCTCGCCATCACAATTGACACAGTAGAAGCATGGTCAGAAGCATGGTCGCCGGAACTACATTTAGCACATGTCTGTCGGCCTCGGCAGTTCTGAGAACTGTGGCCGAAACGCTGGCACTTGAAGCAACGAAGAGGGTTTGGTACATAGGGTCTATCTAATCCGTAGCTTTACATAGCCTGCCTCGATTGTCTCGGGCAGGATGCTCGAGCCAAAAGTAAGTACTATATGCTTGGTTTTGATCTCTTTGCCGTCCCGTCTTAGCATGATTCGTTTAACAGTGATCACGTTTTGCTCGCTCCAGCCTTCCAACAGTTCAGCTTCTGTTAGTTCCATGAGGTCATCGTCGGAGACAACACCACGGCTGGTGTTCATAGTTCAGTGTGGGGATATTGTCACTGGGATCTCCCCAAAGGACACTAGGTTAGGAAGCTTTTCGTGCTGTTTCACATCGCGGAGTTCCAAAAGGAGGCCGCCGCTAGCCAATTTCGACGCTTTGTAGCCTGCTCCAAGACCTTCGGTCAGACTTTTCGAAACGAGAAGGGGTGAGATCATTCTCACCGTCTTTTCGGGTTTATCGGAATGGATAACATGAAATCTTGGGAAGTTTTGCAATTTGCTGCCATTGAATTGAAAAATATCTTCGGTGCGCCCTCGTTTGTGAGAGCGATCAGGGAGTCGGGGGAATGACGATAAAGCCATAAGGTAACAATGATTTCGGTAGCTATGCCAGCCGCCCACCACCGAGCCCAACAAGGGGACGCTACAAGACCCGAAGGAGATGCAGACGCCAGCTGCACATAGCCACTATAACCTAATATAATAGACCCAAGGATGGATAAACTACACCAGGTTAACCCTTGCTGCCTGGAAAATTGGAAGTAAAACGAAGTGAAGAGAAGATAGGATAGATGGAAAGTGAGAGAGAAAGACGAAGGTTGGAGGGAGAGAGAGACAGGAAAAGGCAACTACCGATTTCCCCTGGGTGGGTCAGTCCGGGGGTGCCGTCTACGTGAAGCCGAGGCCAAAGAGATGTGTTGCCTCCGCCAGGGGGCCATAAAGGTCCAAACACCCGGCTTCGGCTCAACCTCCAGAATCCCCTAACCGTGCGAGAAGCCGCGCACGGTTAGGCGCGGAAGAGTCCGACCCCCGTGTGCTCGGGTCCGTGGTGTCGCAACACATCAAACGCCTGCTTACGCAGACGGTGGTGGAGATAGGTGGAGATAAGTTATCTTATCTCCACCTAGCGTAACTATCTCCGTAATAGTTCAGCGGATTTCCGCTGAACTATTACGTCAAACACTTGCCTTTGCTTCGAGTTGTCGACAAATTCGACTTCGCCCTGCCATCTGCTAGCCGCCCGGTTAGCTCAGATGGTAGAGCGGCTGCCCCGGAAAGGCGGTGGTCCCGGTTTCGTGTCCCGGACCAGGACGAATTTTTCTTCAACTGCGAGGCTTTCTTTCGAGGAACCCGGTTGGGTTTCCATTGTAGCAATTGCTACATTTGGGTGGATGTCTCAGTTTCCCTTTAACTCAGAATTCGCTATAGCTTGAACATTGTTAGCGGCGTTCACAAAGCTGTCTGCAGTAACTTCTGCCGAAATAACTGCAGCGAAGAGGCAGAGCTCACGAAACTTGTCTTCGATAGATCGATTCGAGGTGTGAAAATAACACTGCATACAGCCAAAATACACTCTTCATAGAGCCGAAGCACAGTTGATTGAAAATAGACAACATTAAAATGTAGCCAAGTAAAGCAATAAAAATATTTGTCCCATGCCACATATAACGGTTGCACACGTGCCTTACTCTTCCGAGTCGGCTGCTTATATGGAGGTAAAGTAGATCCTAATGGCAGTGTATTACGGAACTCTGAATGCTAGTGGAACAGTGTGTTTTAATCACATTTCCACAATGTCTATTAGCTCAAATCTTAGCATCACATTGCAATGGCTCATAGAGATTAAAGAGGGAGATTAAATGGCCAGAGGTGTGAACAAGAGAGGACACATAGCTTTGCTATATAGTGCTGTACAAATATTTGGCGAATGTAGTACAGGTGATCATGCATATCACACAGAAACGCCAGCGCCAATTGAATGGATGGTGTTTTTTGGCTTTAACGTAATTACTTTTCAGGAAAAATTAAGTGGAAACCTGACACTATCAGATCTCTTTCTAAATATAATGTTCGTGTGGCTGGTACCTTCACAGTAACCTAGAACTGGACTATGCTTTGTATATGCACTTCAATGGCTAACCGGCCAAACCGGGCTTAGGCCAAACGTTTCTCACCGAGGCGGGCACGAGCGAGGTGTGAAAATATTGCGCTGGGCTTAGTTGGGCCACTCGGGTGGAACCCGCACTCGTGTAGAACCCACGCTAAAGAAACCGGTGCATGCAGTGCCCTAGATGGTGTTACGAAAGTAAGTATAATGCGTTTAATTCTGATTGCCAGTAGGCGAGCACGTCTAACTTCATGAATCTGTGATTATTTTTTTAGCCATCCACCTTTTTTCTTCCCGGAGG
>NC_051164.1:45518076-45556166 GCF_013339745.2 Dermacentor silvarum
AAGCGTAACGAGTATCATTGTTTGGATGTTGCAGGCCAAATAGAGTTTAGTAACGATGCTGGCTACGACGCTGGCTCTGTTCGGGGCCATAATAACTGGCGAATGACGGCTGCAAGGGGCAGTAAGGTTGTTACAATGGTGACCAACGTGTCCCATACACCAGCAGGCAAAACATATTGGCGTATCGTCTGTGGTTCGCCATACACAGCGAAGTCACTGTGTATGCTACTGTAGGCTTAACTCACACTGATTTAGATTGAGGCATGTGTGTACGAAGAATGCGTGAAGTCTAATATGCGTTGCACAATGATCGGTGTTTTTACGTTCCCTTTAACGCTCTACAGCCCAGTTAGCCAGTAAAACACATTAGGCGAAGAAACGAGCCACTGTCGTGGGCCATAGTACGCGTTCGTTAATAATAAACGCTCACGCCTCGTCTTTGGTCAAAGTAGGAGCGCTAATAACTGTACTAACAATCCTTCAGAGCTATTCCTGACGTTGCTGAGGCACAGAAAAGAAAGCGAATTTGTTTTCTGCCTGTCGTCTTCCCCTCCACCCCCCTTCTGTTTTCCGAATAGAATCTAGATAATTTTGTGCTACCCAGGTTGGCAGGTATACATATACTATGTCCGTCGATCTTGCCTTCAATCTCGTCGACTATGGTTGACATGCCATTTACGAGTGAATGACTTGATCGCATGAGGCGTCAGCGATAATGGTCTCGTCACTATAGTCCAGGCATAATAGTTTGACAGTAACCTGAATTTTTGTTTGAGTAATGCATCGCGATTTTCAGACTTTCACAGCCTTCATACCATCGACTATTTGATCATCTAAGCAATGGATATCAAGGCAATTGCTAATAACTGCGTGGATTTGGGTCCTGCTTTGGCAAGCTGCATATGACACAGGAAGCGGTAAGTTTCCGGTGCCGTGCATTATACTTGCTTTTGAATAAAGCATTGAATTAGTTTCAAGAAAGAGAGGGAAGCAGTAGGTTCAGCACTATCCGGAATTTTCGGCGATTAGGGACTATCTATTGTCGTAAGAGGAATATCAGCCACATAAATTCATAAGCAGTGAAATGCCACTTTCCTGTAGCTGCAAGTATGCAACGTCATTCACGTCGTCTTCGAAGCGCGACCATACCGGAAATAAACTTGCGCTGTGATGATGCTATTAAGCTAAAAACCTGTGTGTGAAAATGTAGGTGTAAATAAAAAAAATAATAACCTCTAATCTCAGCTTTGTCATTGTAGCATTAGCTGCGCATGAGATTAAGGGTATTTACCTTTATTGCGAAGGCTCTGTGCGTTTCAGAGAATCAGAAGCCTTTTTACGGGATTTCGTTTGGAAGCAGGAGCGCCAAACAAGGTTTGAGTATTATCACAGTAACTAACACGCGCAAACAAGCAAATAGACCTGATTTTTAAAGTGAAGCTTCACATGTCTAGGCGAAATCGCCTGTGTACAGAAAACTGGTCATCAGCATTGGCTCGCGGGTCGTCGTCTTCCTCCGTAGCCATCTCGTTGGCGGCCTTCGGGATTGCGCTCGTGCTCGTGCTCGGCATGCACTCGTGCCTCTGCTCCTGCGTTCGTCGTCGTCTGCTTCTATAGCTGGCAGCATGGTCGCTAATTATTCCAGCGTAGAATTTCACTTCTTTTCTGCCTTCGTAAGGGGGAGGCCGCGTTTACGGAGTTATGACCCCTTTTGATTTGATTTGATTGATTTGCTTTATTTGTCTTTCCAAGAAAGAAACGAGCAGTCACAAAAAGCTACTGCAATGAGTAGCTTGACGGGGTGACATCCCCCTTAGAATGACAGCAACGGACAGTGCGCAGGACAACAAAAAATATAAGAAATGAACAAGATTGGAGAAAATGAAAAACAATATATACACAGGAATAATTTTACATGTTGGTAGAAGATTGTTAAACATTAGGATAACAGGAACCTGATGTAAACAGTTTGAGCTACATTAAACAAATTATGAAATAAGGCAACATACAGAAAAAGCGGGAACATTGGAAGGATTGGTGCAAATACACAGTCGAATGAAATCAAGTAATGTTATAGAAAATTTACAAGAACAAGTCACGAAGCTCTTGCCATGTTATGTTTGCCATTTCAACGCCATTTTTGTTGTACCGGTTCAACAGTGGAGGTAGCGGGTATCGGAGCATCTGTTTACCATAGTTAGTACGATTTCGTGCTACCTCCCACTGTTCCGGATTACGTGCGTTATATGCAACTGCATTGATCTTAAGATTGGCTATGTTTTGCAAAGCGTTGTCTTGTTTTCTTGTACATATTTTGTAGTGGCGGATAAGCCTGTATTCGTAAAGTGATGGAACCTTTACTATGCGTAATTTCACAAACAATTCGGCTGTACGGGACAAGTAGGGCATCTGACAAGTTAATCTAATAATTCTATGTTGCAGTAAAAACAATTTCATAATATTAGCATTTGTGGTTGTGCCCCACACAAGCGCACCATAGTTCACACGGAAGACAATAGCGCGTTATAAAGAAGTAGATTTGTGTTAACCGGAAACACCGCACAATTTCGCTGCAGGAATCCAATAGTACGTGAAAGTTTTTTAACCAGGAAACCAATGTGTGCATTCCATGACATAGTGGCAGAAAAAATAGACGCCTAGAGTTTTGAAGGACTGAACGTATTCAACTGATATACCATTAATAAATAACGGATGCATGGGGCACACCTTATGACTTGAATGAAACATCAAAGCTTTCGTCTTTGCGACATTTAAACCCAGGTGGTCTTGTAGGGAACATTCCTGAATTGATTCAAGAGCCATTTTTGCATCATTTACTAAATCAACAGCGGAGCGACCCGAGATGAAAATAATCGTGTCGTCAGCGTAAATAACCTACTTTACCGTCTTTAACGTACTCGATAACGTACTTTACCGTTTAAGGGGGTATGAGCCATTCATTGTCTTACTTAACGGACAGATTTAATCTTGAAGCAATTTCATTTCGAAGAATCCCAAGCGGCATTCGGGGGGGAATATTGCTAACGACGCCGCTGAGCAAACTCGAGACATCGAACGCAGGCGAGAACGGCGGTATGTGGGCGTCAGTGACATCGTTCTCTCCGTGGAAGCCAAACATGTGTGTGACCTCATAATTGAGAAATCGTCAATGAACCCTCGGTTTAACCCAGTCATAAACACTGTGGTTAACCATCTTCACGGAGTGGAAGGGCCAACAAATTTTTATACTTATTATTCATCGCGAAAGTTTGAAGTGCTATACAAACTTCTGAAAAAAAAAAAAAAACTAGCGTAGCTTGCACTGGAGGCGCAATGCTAAAAAAACAGCGCAGCTGATTGCTACCTAGCTAGTACTGGCTTTTGGGCTCGGCCACGGAGGAAGAATAACAGGAGGTGAAACTATGGCCCGGCGCCAGCGCGAGCACTGGTCGTGATAATGTCATGCTGCGAGAGGAGGAGACGCGCTGGTGGTCATGGAGGAAGGAAAAAAAGGAGGGAGCATACCGCAACGCGATTGTCGCAGACTGTGATGGCCCAACACGTGACGAAAACATCAGAGCACTGAGGAAACGTCAGAGCGCGCGGTAGGTTTTAGTACTCCCAGTCGGTTTTTTTTTTTTTTTTTTTTTCAATACCCGTTCGAAACCATTTGAAACTCCTGAAAGAAACAAAAACAAAACCAAGAAAAAAAAGCAAGGAACAATCTTTTTCCTTCCTGCATGTCAGCAGCTGCCGGCCGAGCGCGTACCGAATAAAAACTACCGGTAACCAAACGTCTCGCCGAATCTCGATTCTCCGTGATCTCGACACAAGAGGTCACGTGTTCGGCCTTCACTGCTGGCTACACGAAGCGTTCGCTTGCCAAGGCTGGCTACGTGACGTAATTCTCCCTCCTATATTTTATTGCGATAGCAATTATATGGACACTCAAAAGCAGATTTCTGCCGTCGGCGTCGCCGTCGCCGTTGCCGTCGCCGTCGCCGTGATGTTCCGTATGACGTCATTTGGAGAAGAAATCGTCGCCGCGCGCCGAACGCTGTATGTGCGAGTGAAAGGGCGCGAGGGGCGCGTCTTTCACGGGGAGTGAACGCACGGCGGAGAACAAACGCGCGTTCTGCGCCGTGCTCGCTTAAGGACTGCAGAAGTAGGCGTCTCTTTTCTCCTTTACAATCACCATATATGTAGAGCAAACGCGCCTTCTTCAGACGCGTGAGAGGCCGTGGGGGAGGGGGAGGGAAGGGAGGCGACGTTTAGCTGCGGCACCAAGTGCCTATTTATATCAGAGGCTCCAGCAACAGTCACCAACGCCGCACGCATTTTGAGCTAACGCGGGCAAAACGCCGATGGCGTAGACAACAGTTCTGCGTGTTGTTGCTACCAAAGCCGCTCACCTTACTTCGTATGACATTGCTGTGTTGCTATCGCATTCATTGCTTCGCCCTTAGGGCGAAACTGTGACATTTTTTCTTCCTCTATGGTTTCGACAAATCGTCACCTGATCATACGTCAGGATTCCGGCGTTTGGTAGGGGGCGCTGTCACGATGTCCGCCGCCGCGCTCCTGCGTGACGACGCGAGAAGGAGCCGACTTGCGCCTCCTTCATTGTTCTTTGTCCGTGGGCTAGGCTAAGCACTGCCAAGTCATCGCCAGAATTTTGCGGAATTTGTAAATATTGATTGGTTATTGATTACCTATCGATTGGCTATAGCCAGGTATTGGCCACGTGTTTGGGCTACACTCTAAGAACAGTTGCACCCTTTGGGGTGCATTTTTGCCACACAACAATAATCGTCATCTGTCTTGCTTGCGTTTCCTATCTTGAAAACTCTGCACTAGCTACTTTCCTGTCGAAAACGCTGTGTCACGCTGATAACGCTCTTGTCGTTCGTGACCGAGAATTGCCGGGCGCACAGCGTTAAAGAAAGGAAAGCCACGCAAGTCAGATGACGATTATTGTTCTGTGGCAAAAATACTCCCCAAAGGGTGCAACTGTTTTTAGAGTGTCGGATAAGTGCTACAAAGTTATCTCCGGAATTTTCCGCAATTTATTGATTATTGATCGATTATCCATTAGCTATTGATTGGCTGTCGATTGGCTATCGCAAAGTATTGGCTACGTATTTGGGCTAGGCTAAGCATTAGAACGTCATCCCGAGCATTTTCCGGAATTTATGGATTATTGTTCTATTATCGATTTTCTATTGATTGCTTATCGATTGGCTATCGAGGACTGGTTAAGCTTAATTAGTCCAAACCATGCTTAGCTAGACTTAGCCACGCTCAGCTTCGCTAGTTCACAGGGGTACCCGCCGGGGTGGCTCAGTCAGCTAAGGCGTTGCGCTGCTGAGCACGAGATCGCGGGATCGAATCCCGGCCGCGGCGGCCGCATTTCTATGGAGGCGAAATGCAAAAACGCCCGTGTGCTTGCGTTGTAGTGCACGTTAAAGAACCCCAGGTGGCCAAAATTAATCAGGAGCCCTCCACTACGGCGTGCCTCATAATCAGAACTGGTTTTGGCACGTAAAAGCCCAGAAAGAAGAAAGAAGTAGTAGTTCACAGGGGTATGTGCCATTGCGCTTGGACCCTTTCTGCACTACGGCCAGGATCGGCCCACATTTTTTTTGGACGACCAACAGAATAACGGCCGGCTTAAACAGCTCTGCTGTTCAGAGAAGCATTGGCTTAGGTGATAATTTTCATGCGCAGCACTTATTGGGTTTGAGCATGGTAATAATATAGGCTTTGAGATTGCTAACAAAATTCGCGACGTCGTTTTCGGTATGGCAATACGGCATGCGCGAAAACCACTGCTGGGAGCCAATTTTGTCTCGTGCAGCTGGAATATACATATGTCTTGTGTTTCCAGGAACGTTCCCGGTCTGTAAATCGTCCGAGTGTATGCAAAGAGGTAATGTACCTTTGCATTTTATATAATAATTAATTTTGTTCCAGCTTAACGTATTGATTGGTACATTTAGAAACAAAGGAATGTCTCATTGTTCTACGGAACACAGAGGGGGAATCGAGTTGTGTGTATTGCTGGTAGTGCTGCTTCATGCCACGTGAAGAACTCTCTCTGGCTGAAGCATGCACAAATAAAGCTCCCTTTTTCTTAAAGTAGTGATTCTCTTATGATACATTCAACTATTCGCATTCATGGCCGCGAAGCGCTCTCGGGAATCGCATTAGATTCGACTGGTGAATTCCAAACGATTCTGGCACAAACGCTTGAACCATTCAAAACACCCAACTCCTGTTCAGAGCTGGCTTGCGCTTCCACGTTGGTCTTGCGAGTCCAGTGGAGATGCCGATATCTTTCCAATTTTATATACACCACACTAGACTAAGTGTTAGGTTTCGCTTATTAATTACTTATTCTTGCACCAAAGCTTTGGTGAAAACAAGAAGAAAGCAACAGTGCATGTGATTTTTCGCATGCTTGACTGGCCAGCAGGCACCACGAATTGCCTGACGTTAAATACAGCAATGAATATTTCATGTACTTTGTCACTGTCCCCAATAGAGCGCACATAGGCAGTCACTCGCGACCGCGCTGGCACGTCTTGACGACCGGCCGCTTTCGGAGCAGACAGTCCTGGAACGCCGGCCTATACAGTCGTAACACAAGTCAGTCAAGGCACTCTTGAAGTTTTTGCGATCGAGTGGACTATCTGACCGACTATAGTTCTCACAGACGTTTCCAACCTCCTCTTTTTTTTTATTCCCGGAATTTTTTTTCGTGACTGCTTTTTCTCTTCCGTATTCTTTCCGCCTTTCTTTTCCCCTTCCCTTCCCCCAGTGCAGGGTAGCAAACCAGAATATTCTTGGGTTAACCTCCCTGCCTTTACCACCACGTTTCTCTCTCTCTATGTTTTGCAAAGCAATGAACTCAGCTTTCGTTTTTTTTATTTGTTTCTCAATTTCGCAGTAAAACCTAAATAATAATAACTTCGGTAAATAGTTTGCCAATCGTGAATAGTTTCGCGAAAAATATTGGTGCTCGGATTGAACAGGTATACCACTACCGAAAATAGTAAATTCATTCGATCACTACCAGAGCAGGCTGAGTGGCCTTTTCTCGTGCCACCAAGCTCATTAGAGGTTAGGCATAGAGCTGTACCTCTAAGGGTCTCCTCTCACTGCGCACTAGGTACTTTCATAAAGAATCCATTGCTCTTACAATGCTGGCCTACCGACAGGAGATTACCTTGGTAATCTGGATTACCTGGGGTGACCAGGCAAAGGGGTATGAGGCTGGCCACACGAGTGTTCATTGCTCATGTGGCGAATACTTGTCAAATTGTGCTTCCCTTTCTCTCTCCTCCAGTAATGTATAGAAAATTGTGGGAAATGAATTATGTCCCAAGGCGACGTATTCATGTTTATGTTATTAGAATATTAGCAAGAAGGAATTCAACCAATCAGCGTCGTATGTTCATAGAAATGTTTGGTAACATGTGGTTGTGAAAAGCCTTCTTTTTTTTTTTCAAGTTGTTTAGGAAAGTTGACAAACATGACTGTGGCACAACACCATCTACATCGCAGGACCAGTGGTGCACGAATATCAAAACATCTGAATGCGATTGAATATTTCATTCTCCTTGATTCGCATTCGCATCTAGAATTCGCTATTCGAAGTTGTCGAATATATCAGTTCGAATATGTAAGATTGTCAAATATATAAGGTACAGCACTTATTAGAGTCTTGAATGAATGAGAACGACGCAAGTGGGGACGGTGAACGACAATTTCGCTGCAAGGCAGCTGGCAATATTACAGAAGACCAGTTTTTATTTAGTCACCGCACCTTCCAGTTAGCGTATGCTCAATAATTTTCAGGCAATAAGATTGCCTCACATTAAGGCTGCTCATATACGAATTTCTGATAGGTAATATTTCACCAGTCTCCCAATAAAACATTTAGAACAATAGGCGCCGTTTTAGTGTCAAACTTACCTCTTTCTTCAAAAAGAACTATAAACATGTATCTGATGATATGCTGTTCACTCGTTTGATTATTGTTGTTTCTAACTCTAAGCACTTTGCTTCTAATTTTCCTCGCTTCTTAGTTGTCCTGACATCTAGTTGCATGTATCAAGGCTTCAAAGTCAGATTTTTTAGCCAACTGGACCGAACACAATCAATAACTTCCATGTGGTTTTCGAAACGTGAAAATGGTCCATAATCGATGATCCGATATTTGTTGGTTGTTTTTCGTAAATGCTCATTCACACGGGCGACTTGAGGAGGTCGCGCGACCATTTGCGACTCGCGGCGGCCAAAAAGCGACCAAAGGCGACCGATGTTCACACCGGCAAGCCCGGCTGAGCGCGACCGGCAAGTCGCAATCCCGAAGATGATCGTTCTCAGCGAGAACTCTAGGAATCTACGCAGTTCGCGCGCATTTCGCTGTGTAAATTGGTTTCGCGTTCCGTCCAGAGCCATTGATTTTGATTCGAGTGATGGCTGGATTTTGATTCGAGCGGACAGGAAGACGTCGCCTCTGTTCTGAAGTGCTCTGCCGTGGTGTCAGCTGTGGCAGTGCGGAAAGCCTCCGAAGGAAACGCGAAGCTGGTGGGTGCGCCCGTGCCTCTGTTCGCGTAATGTGGCCGGCCACGGAAGCCGCCACCTGCCCGAACTTTGTGCGCATAACGAGTATTACCGAGAGCAACAAGTTCGGTGCGTACTATTAAAGCGAAGCTGTTCACCCGCTGTTCACCTTTGGGTGGCGTGCTCATCCAACGAACGGCAGCTGGAAAAAGGGTTTGTGTTGTGCTTTCTTTTCCTGCTGTTTAGCTTCCAGCGAATGCGCCCGCGTACATTCGACACGTTGCTGCAACTGCTGAGTTCCAGCATCACAAGACAAGACACCAATTACCGGCCTATAGTCTGCATATGGTGGCGTGGACATTGCATTTGGCGTGGAGGACGCCGGATAAAAACACGTATCACTTTCGGCGCGGCGCTGATTGGTTGAGCCGCTTTGCGACCACGGTCGCTTGGCTGAAAAATCGAGCAGCGAGCGACTGGCCCAAAATAAAGCGACCATTTGCGACCATTTGCGACTGATCGCTTTGCGACCAACTTGATCGCGCGACCACTGACAGTCGACGGTGTGAATGAGCCTTAAGTGTTTGTGTCCTGTTGAATTCAAAATTTTCACAATTGAAAGTCACAGGACATATTTTGGCGTCAGAATATTACGTCACATATTTCATCTGACCTTGATATTCCTTATTTTTAGCAACACAAGCCATCTAAATTGTGCTAGAAAACTGACCGCGGAGAGATACGTAAACGTTCTCGAACATATCATCTGAGAGGGCGCACATGAAAGATTGCGTGTTTCTGTGGTACACTAGGTACCTAATTTAACAGATGAATGAATAATAATGTTAGAATCCTAATGATGTACCTATATAATTCGACTGCAGCAGGAACGTCATTCCGAGAAAATTAGAATTCCCCGCTGTTTCTTTTCGCCCACCTCATACTACAGGTGCCCATTCCGGTCAGGTAATTCTTCTAGGTTCGCTTTGCTTTCATTTCTTTTAGTGCCTATTTGGATGCAATATAAACGCTCTTTTTGCTGATCGACATGCTTCCTATTAGAAGGACGCAACGGGGGATAGACCAAGAAGAGTTCCACGCCTTCATAATGAGGATGATGATTTCCATATATTGGCGCATGCCCAACGCGTGGGTGGTAGTGCACATGCCCACCCCCCACATTAGGAGATCGCCCAAGAATGTGCCCGTATATATTGTGACAACGTGAGCTACCTCTTTGAGAGAATCATCGCGGGTTGATGCTTCCATACTAGGTCATATACCCACGGTGAAACGCCAGCCAAGAAGCTTGTTCACGTGTTCATTACGATGCTAAATTACGAGCCAATTGAAAGAGTGTGTCCGCGTGTTGATGATGGTTACGATTTCATGCTACGGAAAATTGATAGATCTGACATGACGCGTATCCGTATGTTGATGATGATGGTGAGCATATCCATACTTGGCACCTGCCCACTAAGTGCAATCCACCAAGAAGCGGTCGGTGAATTTATTATCAACAAGAAGATAAGAAATGTGCAGCAATATAATATTTGTCATATTTCCTAGCGCGGCTGAGTTACAGCACATGGACGTGCCAGCTTCGTATGCGCCAAGGACAAAGGATTGAAATGAACAAGTATAAAACATTTTACTACCCGCTTCACGAAAGCTTCGATTTACATAGATTGTGGCATGTGCATTCGATCTGCATAATGTGTTGGTTTTTAGGTGTCCAATTATTGTTTTTGGATAATACCTGCACGTTTAAATTAAAAAAGAACTTAGGTCATGTGAATGTGCGCTTTGTCAATCAGGTTTGACGCTATTGTTACGTTTGATTGAGATATGTATAGGCCACATGACCGTTAACCCCGGCAGAAGTATATTCGTGGCCCCACGGCCTTAATGGAGATGTTCACCTTCCTGGGCAGATAAATTAGAAAAAGAAGTAAAGAAATGGAACCCACGTTTTATTGCTCTGCAGGCGGTATAGCCATTTTAAGCGGTAGGTGTGTAATTGCTGCGGGAAGCAGAAAACAGCTCCGAAAGGTAATATTTTATATAATCCTTAAAAAATCTGCACGAGCACCTTCTACATCTACGCGTCTTGTAAAACTTTTTCTAAGCACATATACACATGTTGCAGATACCGTATACCGATACACACATCTGTATATTATGAGCCCAAAACCGTTATGATTACGTCAATATAGACATACAACGCTTTGAAAATGCGTGATTTGCCCTCCCCTCATAATTGTAGATGGGGGCAAGAAGGTTTTGTGTGGACGTCTTGAATGGCTGTAGTTTTGGCTGGTCACAAACGTCTATAAGAGGCTTTGTGTTCATTGGGTCAGCGAGGTATGTCATTGCGACTAGAATGTTATGTAAGAATTTTAGAATGCGTTTGATATGTGAATGAATGTTCTTGCCTTACAGCCAAACTAATAAATGAATCACTCAACACCAGCATTGATCCTTGCGTGGACTTCTATTCATACGTTTGCGACCGCTGGGAAAGCAATCATCCTCTTACAGACGGTCGGAAAAGCTATAATGTTTACGACGAGATTCATAAAGATATTCCGGAAACGCTGAGTTGTAAGTCATTCTTTCTATTTCATGTAAATAGTCGTGAAACATTTGAATCAAGCTTCAAACGCACCATA
This sequence comes from Dermacentor silvarum, assembly GCF_013339745.2. Taxonomy (NCBI): domain Eukaryota; kingdom Metazoa; phylum Arthropoda; class Arachnida; order Ixodida; family Ixodidae; genus Dermacentor; species Dermacentor silvarum. Next base: position 45,529,320 of record NC_051164.1, read on the forward strand.
GATTAACTGAGACATTTATGGGTTCACTTGGTATGGGTTGTAGAAATAAATCAATTCCTTGTGTGTTTGTGTCAAACACTGAAGCATGAGGATACCATTAAATATTCAAAGTTGATCAATGAAATCGGTAGCAGCTTAGCTTGCGAACACAAAATATAGATATGCATTCTTGCAATACGTATTCTGCATTTTCATTTTGGTGTAGATCAAGAAATGTGTGTATTGAGATTACAAATTTAGAAATATAAATAGAACAGTTGCGACCTTAAAATCGCAATTACAATTAGGCATTTAGTGGCAAACATGATAATGTTCAGCTGGAGGAAGTGGCTTCATACCTTTGCTTGCTGTTGCTTTTCAGTGTAATTCACAGCGCGTTGAACCTAACTGTAATGTAATGCTTCGCCTCTTTTTCCCAGACGTACCCGAGCACACGAGGGTTGGACCCTCCCGCGTCTAACCGTGCGCGGCTTAGCCGTGTCCGGGGAAAAGAGGATCCTGGGGGTTGAGCCAATGCTGAGTGCTTGGACCTTTATGGCCCCTTGGCGGAGGCAACACACCCCTTTGGCCTCGGCTTCACGTAGACGGCACCCCCGGACCACGGTGTAAGATATATACTCTTTAGGTGGGGACACTTCTCGGCTTGCTTGCGAGGCGAGATCGACCAGATAAAGTAGCAAAGGCGCGCGCCGATCGGTCAGGTGCCGGCAGCGGATACCTATCGGCGGTACGAGGCAACTTCAAGACAGAAAAGGTTTTATCTAATGTTGCTATAGCAACCGGCGCTTCGCGGGAAATCCGGATTCACACGACGGGTTAGACCACTTAATCAGAGACATGGCTATAGCTTCAACAAATCATGCCGCGAGCATTTCGTCAGCGGCTTCCTTTTGTGCGACGTGATTCGGCTGCAATGAGCCACGTCACGCTCGTCCGAAGTATAAACCGGCGATCCGTCCCGTGCTGTGAATCTTGCCTTACGAGTTTGAACGCCACTTGGCACGTTTTGATTTGGCCTTGTCACGGTGGGCCTTACCGACGCGCATTTAGAACGCAGGCAAAAGTTTTCGCGGACATGGAGTGCGCGCATAACACAAGCAACCAGAGATCGCGCCGCCGTATCTGCTCCGTCAAGGCGATGCCCTCTTCCCTCGCGCCCCTCACCACGGTGACCTACTTTCACGCGTCGCGCAACCATTTCGGATTTCCCGCGAATCGCCCGGTTGCTATAGCAACTGTAGATAAAACCTTTTCTGTCTTGAAGTTGCCTCGTACCGCCGATAGGTATCCGCTGCCGGCACCTGACCGATTGACGCGCGCTGTTGCTACTTTATCTGGTCGATCGCGCCTCGCGAGTGTCCCCACCTAAAGAGTATATATCTTACACCGTGCCCCGGACTGACCCACCCGGGGGAAATCGGTTGTCGCCTTTTCCTATCCCCCTCTCCAACCTTTTGCTTTCCTGTCTTCTTTCTTTAACTATCCTATCATCTCTTCTCTTCTGTCACTTCCTGATTTTCATAGGCGGCTTGGGTTAACCTTGTGTATGTGCCCTCCCTTGGGTATAATATATTAGGTTATAGTGGCAATGTACGGTTGGCGCCTGCAGCCTTACGCGTTAAGCACTGCAGCGTCCCCTAGTTGGGCTCCGTGGTGGGTGGCCGCCATTGCCGCCGAAATAAAACAAACCGTTATGGGAACACCAGCATTTCCCCGCCTACTTGATCGTCACCCTCTAAAGAGGGGACGCACCGATGAACTTAGCCTGTATTCCAACCGACCAAAAGAAATCTATCCGAAATACCATGTTGTACACAGCTGAAAATGCTTCAAAACCGGCCAGATCCATTTCTCCATTCATAGTTGCGAAATCTTTGACGGAAGCTTTAGGCTCAGGTTACAAAGTGATCAAAATGGCTAGCGGAGACCTTCTTGAGGTCCCTCAGAAACAACAGTACGAGAAACTCGGCAACCTTGTGAATTTCGGCAACATACCAATTTCTGTATCACCACACCGATCAATGAATAGCTCACGTGGAGTCGTATCAGAAGCAGACCTCCTAGAATTATCAGAAGCAGAACTCCTGGAAGGGTGGAAAGATCAAAATGTCACCAATGTAAAACGTATCATCATCAGACGGGACAACAAAGAAATCCCCACCAAACATCTTGTCCTCACATTTGGATCTAGCGTTCTGCCTGAAACATAATCATGCTATCGTGGTTAAATCGAAAGTGTGAATTTTTAATTGCACTTGCCAAGAGTCATGAAACGAGTTACGTTGTGTATTCCTTGGTCGACTAGATCTGGTCTCACCGCGAAAGAAGCATGCATCCCACTCGCCCACTATCAACATACAACTGGAGGGACACACCATCGTTCCGTCTCAGAGCGTAAATATATTGGGAATGGTTTTCCAGTCGGATCGCACGACTGGAAAGCAGGAGTCTCGAAGGCACCTCACACCAGCACGGCACGAGTTTTACGCCCTGCGCGATTCCAGACGAAAGTCTGGAGCACCGACGGCGTGCCAGCTTCACTAGCGCCCTCTATGGAGCGCACGAGTATCAGACGATAACGTTTTCACTGCCCCTTCGCTTCAGCAGAAAACTGTCGATTTCAGTCGTTCCGCAATGAATACGATGGACCGTGGACGGTGATTGTTTCAGATGCCTTCTCACGAATGAACTGGAACACCGCCACACAGGTAAGTTTATCATGTTATTTAAAGTGTTACTATCTGGGAGGAAACATATTGACGCGAAGTAAGCTGCCCACTACAGACACCGATCGTCAGAGAAATAATCTACCCACTACAGGCACAAGATCGCCGGAGAGAAGACGACGAAGGGCGCAGGTGTGCGCGCGTTCTCTTGAGTGTCGGCCATCATTAAAGGAGGCTGTTCTCTTTCGGCGAGCTCGAATTAATTATTTTCGTCACATTTTACTGGTGGACGGGCGGGGTATTTCATACCATAGCCGGAGACGCAGCGTACCCCTGACTCATCCCCAGTCCGGGAGAGATTACTCCCGCGCACGTACGCACCAGCCGCCGTAATAATCTCATAATCATAATCATTGCGAAGAATTGCTTGTGGACAAAAGCCTCGCGAATCTGAGCCTCTAGGCGTATCAGATGGTCAGTGGTGGATCGGCCGTCGCGGAATCCACACTGGTATGGGTCAAGCAGCTTGTTTGATTCTAGGAAATGTATCAGACGGCGGTTTATCATCTTCTCAAAGACTTTGCAGATGCAGCTTGTTAGAGCTATGGGCCGATAACTCGATACGGACGATGGATCCTTGCCCTGCTTCAGGATAGGGATTACTATGGCCTCTTTCCAGGCAGAGGGGATCTCGCCGGAGGTCCATATAGAGTTGTACAGGCAGAGAAGGGTTTTCTTTGTTTCAGAGGACAGGTTCTTTAACATTTCATATAGTATGCGGTCAGAGCCTGGGGCAGATTGGTTGCAGCAGGAGAGTGATGCATCCAGTTCTGCTAGAGAGAAAGGTAAGTTGTGTGGCTCGTTCCCGGTGCTCTTTCGGTCCAGTTTTTGTTTTCTATTGCTGATTTGTATGTTTTAAATGCTGTAGAATAGTGCGATGAACTGGACACTTGTTCAAAATGTGCACCCAGATGGTTCGCTTGGTCCTCCAGGCTGTCTCCCTGCGTGTCTACCAGGGGAGGCGGATGTGTTTGTCGTCCTCTTACTCTATTGACCCGGTTCCAAACCTTGGCCTCATCAGTGTATGAATTGATGCTTGATAAGAATGTTTGCCAGCTGTCTCTCCTGGCTTGTCTGCGCGTTCTCCTACCTTGGGATTTGATTTTCTTAAAATTGAAAAGGTTTCAGCAGTAGGAGAATCGCGAAGCTGCCTCCATGCTTTGTTCTGCTGCCTACGCGCGTTCCGGCATTGTTCATTCGACCATGGAACACGGCGTTTGCTAGAAAGTCCACTTGTTTGGGGGATACATTTAGAAGCTGCATCAATTATCAAGTTAGAAAAATACTCGACGGCACCATCAATTTCGAGCGAAGACATGTCAGCCCACGAGATCGTACTGGTAAGTGTTTGGTATTTCTCCCAGTCCGCTACATCGACCTTCCACCGGGGAGCATGTGGTGGAGATTCGTGTTGTCTTGTTGCTCTCAGCAGTATTGGGAAATGGTCGCTCCCGTAAGGGTTTTTTATAACTTCCCATTCAAGTTCGGGTAATATGGATGGAGAAGCTATGCTGAGATCTATAGAAGAAAAAGTTTTGTTTGCAAGACAATAATATGTAGGTTCTTTTTTGTTTAGCAGATATGCACCGGATGAGAAAAGAAAGCCTTCAATTAGACGGCCTCGAGCATCGATGCGAGAGTCGCCCCACAGTCCGCTGTGTGCATTGAGATCCCCAAGAACAAGATAAGGTTCTGGCAATTCGTCTATTAGGGACTGGAATTCATGTTTGTGTAAGTGGTAATGTGGGGGTATGTAAAGCGAGCAAATGGTGACGAGTTTGTTTAAGAGAACAAGTCGAACTGCCACTGCTTCGAGGGGCGTTTGCAGCGGTAGACGTTGACACGCTATGCTTTTCTGAATTATAATGGCAACACCGCCTGAAGATGCAAGAGCATCATCGCGGTCTTTACGAAACGTAACATACTGTCGAAGAAAGTTAGCATGTTCCGATTTTAAGTGAGTTTCCTGTACACACAGCACTTTTGGATTGTGTTCGTGGAGAAGTTCTTGCACATCATCGAGGTTCCTAAGAATGCCTCGGACGTTCCACTGTATGATTTGTATATCCATACTGAAAGTAAAATTGGTGCTGTGTGTACAAAAAAGGAAGTTTTGCCTTAGATTACAGAACCTTTTCCAGGCCCTGTAACGCGGGATTTGTCCTTTCTGAAGCGGTCGAGGGAGCCTCGCCGCTCCTTAGGCGCTTGATGCGCCGTCGGGATGGGTGTAGTGTCCATTGCCTCATGTGAGGCGCTGGACCCACGCTCTTGCGAGCGAGAAATTTCGCGAGAAAGTCTCGCCGCGAAGGACGAGACCTTTGTGCCCACCAGCCCGGAGGTCGATGGGGCTGCCTTTGGGCCTGAGCTGCGCCGGCTGTTGCCAGCGGCAGCAGGGGCCGGAGAGGATGAGGCAGCCTTGACTGCACCCACCGAGGGCGCTGCTGGCGGTCCTGCCGGTTCGCTACGCGAAGCGCAGGATGCCTCCTTGGACTGTTGTGGTGCCGGTAACCCTAGGGTAACCGGGCTTGTTTGCTGGTTGGGTGGGGTAGGCTTAGCTCCTTCCACCCCGGGGGCAGGGGCCACAAGCGACAGCTCGCTGTGTGCGGGCTGGGCAGGTGGCAGTGGCCGCTGCGACGCTGCCCCCCGACGCGCCGCATCAGCATAAGATGTGTTGTGGAAAAGTGAGCACCTCTTACGGGCTTCCTTGAAAGAAATATTTTCTTTGACTTTTAGGGTGATTATGTCGTAATCTCGCTCATTCGCCACCAGAATCAAAGACACGCCGCACACAGGTTATACTTTGCAGACTCAGGATAGGACACACATACAGTACACATGCTTACTTATTGTCCGGTGGCGATCAGCCTGTCTGTGATGAATGTGGCGAGCCACTCAGTGTACTTCACGTCCTCTTACAGTGCCCTGAACTGGAGCCTCGGAGGAAAAAACATTTTCCATTACCATCACGGCAATGTCTCCCATTACATACTTCTATGTTTTTGGGCAATGAACAATAAATAAATGAGCAATAAATATGAATCACTTCTCGCGTTTTTAAAAGACATACATAATTTCCGTGTTATCTATCCAGGTGACGTGTAGCACGGCCTCTCTGCAGAGGCCACTGCTGCGGTAATTTATTAAAGAAAGCACGTGCCTCGTGGTCTTTGTTCACAAAGGCCTTCGGTAGGCGTTGTGCTGCTTTTATATCCTTAATTTTAGCACCATGACCACTTCTCATACATTCACGACCCACAGATCACTCCACACGTCACTGCCATAATTCTATTCGATATATGTTTTACGCTTATATACCGCGATTTGCTCTTAGGCCCCTTTACAGCCACATAGCATCCTACCATCGGAACCCACTGATGATGGCAAACATACCATTGATTGTCTTGGCGCTCTTTGGCCACATTTGGCCCTTGCGCCAAAAAACACCAAATATCATCATCTTATGTGCGTTGAAATCTCCGACAACTATGTATGGCTCCGGAAGTTCATTTATGTAGTTTTCGAATTCGGTTTTATGTAGTTGATAATTGGGAGGGATGTATATAGAACTAATAGTGATTATCTTGTCAAACAACACCCCTCGGACAGCAAATGCCTCTAGGGGCGTACGAAGTTTTAATTCCCGGCAGGCAACACCTCTCTCTACTATGATAGCCACACCACCGGATGACACAACAGTGTCATCGCGGTCTTTCCGAAAAATAGCATATTGTCTGAGAAATTTTGTGTGCATTTGAGGTGCGTCTCTTGAACACACAGCACATTAGATGTCTTTGACGTCATCGAGGTTTTGAAGGAGTCCTCTGACGTTCCGCTGAATTATTTGTGTATTCATCGGGGGAACGTTTTTGTGCTGTGTACTTACTTCACAGAGCCCTTGTCGGGCCCTGTGATGCGGGCTTTTTCTTGTTTGGAGCGATCGCGAGATTCACGGCGCTCCTTAGGCGTTGGTGGCGCCGTCTGGCTGGTCGTTGTGTCCATGGTCTCTTGCGAGGCGCTGGGCACGCGCTCTTGCGAGCGGTTTGTTTTACATGCGGGCGTCGTCTCGATGGACGACATCCCTGAGGCCACCAGCCCGGAGGTCGATGGCCCCTTGTTCTGAGGTGGCGGAGCAGCGCTAGCTGCAGCCCCCATGGGGGCGGATGGCGTCGCTGGCAGCTGACCGCGTGTGAGCCGGACAGCCGCCGGAAACCGTTGTGTCGCTGCCCCCTGACGCGCCACATCGGCAAAGGTGTTCTTGGGCAGGTATGATACCCGCCTACGTGCCTCCTTGAATGTTATGTTCTCCTTTACTTTGATACTATCTCTTTTTCAGGTAGGGCACGACCGCGAGTATGCGGCGTGCTCCCCATCACAGTTCACACAGTGGAGAGAGTTTTCACATGATTCAGAGAGATGTTCGTTCGCACTGCATTTCGCACAAGTCTGATGGCCTCGGAAGTTCTGTGAACTGTGGCCAAATCTTTGGCATTTGAAGCAACGGAGAGGGTTGGGGATGTACCGCCTTACTCTGATTTTGATGTAACCTGTCTCAATGGTGTCTGGCAGCACACTGGAACCGAATGTATTAGATGCTTCGTGTCAATTTCGTTACCACCACGCCTCATTCTGATTCGTTTTACATTGATGACGTTTCGTTCTTTCCATTCTTCCAGAAGTTCAGCTTCGGTCAGCTCCATGAGATCATCATCGGAAATCACACCGCGGATGGTGTTCATCGTGCGGTTTGGGGTCACTGAAACGGGTATGTCCCCGAGAGACACTAGGTTACAGTTTTTCATGTTGCTTTTTGTCATGAAGTTCTAAGAAAAGGTCGCCTCTTGCTAGTCTGGTTGCCTTATAGCCTGGCCCAATTGTCTGAGTTAGACTTTTAGAAACGAGGAAAGGCGAGATCATTCTCGTTGTCTTTCCTGGTTTCTCACAGTGTATTACCTGATATCGGGGGAAATTGCCAGAGTTACGACCAAAAAGTTTAAATACTTCTTCGGTGCGCCCTCGTTTCTGAGGGCGATCAGAGAGTTTAGGAAAGGATCTATCCATTAATATTTGCAGTTTTCAGCAGTAACGCCAGCCGTCCACCGTGGAGCCCAACAAGGGGACGCCACAGGTCCTATAGAAACTAAGTCCTGCGGACACCAACTGTACGTTTCCGCTATAACCAAATATGTACATCCAAGGTTGGTTGTACCACACAAGGTTAACCCTTGCTGCCAGGAAGATCGGAAGTAAAAAGAAATGAAGAGTAGACTAGAAATATTTAAAGTGAGAGAGAAAGACGAAGGTTGGAGGGAGAGAGCGACAGGAAAAGGCAACTACCGATTGCCCCCGGGTGGGTCAGTCCGGGGGTGCCGTCTACGTGAAGGCGAGGCCAAAGGTGCGTGTTGCTTCCACCAGGGGGCCGCAAAGGTCCAAACACCCGGCATCGGCTCAACCCCCAGGATCCCCTTTTCCCCGGACACGGCTAAGCCACGCACGCTTAAACGTGGGAGGGTCCAACCCTCTTGTGCTCAGGTACATGGTGGCGCAAAGGCTCGGCTCTTCAGACGTGCGGGTGCCTCAATGACAGAAGACAAGGTCCGACATTTGATGCGAGGTGTGAAGCAAGAGATCTTTGGTGGACTTATTCGGAATCGGCCCAAAACACTTGCGGACTTCTTCGCTGAAGCGACAGCAATGGAAATGGCCCTTCGACAGCGTGCCAGACAATATAACCGCCACGTGATGGAACATTCGCACAGTCCCTCTAGCATGACTTCAGAAAACTACCTCGAGGACCTACGCGAATTGATCAGGGCCGTGGTAAGAGAAGAGCTCCACAAAATTCAGGTAACCGACGCGCCGACAGCCCGAATTTCTGTGTCGGAGCTGGTGCGCGACGAGATTAGGCAAGCCGTCCAAGCTCCTGAACGCTAGAAGGTACCACATCAGCGGGAGCCAGTCTGAATGACTTATGCGGACGCCGTACGACAACTGTTGCTGTACGGCCCCTCAAATGTTACCCCTTGAACAAACAGTAGTGTTCAGGCGTCGCAGTCCACCATCGATCGAGGATACGAGGCCCAGGAAAAGCGACGTCTGGCGGGCTCCTGACCTCAGGCCCCTATGTTTTCATAGCGGAGAGACTGGCCATGTCTACAGGATGTGCCCCTATCGACGCGTGGACCTCCGCGGGTTCCCTCCAGGTGCACCTCGTCCACGACATGGTCAGCGACCGATGCAGATAGAGAACGTTCTGCATTGACTGCTCGATGCCGATCACCAAATCCCTTATTTTGTCGAGAAGCTCGTAGACGTCGTTGACCCGGCCCTGGAAACCTGGAAAACTGACTCCAGCGACCTCCTGAGGTGCGGCCGCTGACGGCGAGCGCACCGAATATCATCCATCACGACGACAACGCACCGACGTTCAGTCACACTCAGGTGCCCAAAGGCAAGCCGTAACGTCGGATATAATGGTTACCATAGACGACGAAGTCGACGCTTTAACTGACAGTTGTGCGGACAGCTCGATTATAAGCAGAGAGCTTGCGTCAATGTTAAAGAAAGTTTTTACACAGTGGACTGGGTCGCAGGTCCGTACTGCTGGAGGGCATCTACTAATTCCCGTGGGAAGATGCACCGCTCGGGTAAAATATTCGTGGATTTATGTACGTCGGGGTCATCATTATTCTGCCCAGCTGCTCGAGGGACTTGATCGGCATGGACTTTCTACAGGCGATACACAAGGATAGATACGCAAGGAGGCTAGGGAGTGAAGGCACCAGGAAAAGTTGGCCCTCATCAGGGACTTGTCACAAAAAGACTAGAGGTTGGCCTCTAGAGCATTCGTTCATGAATATTCAACAAGCCTGGAAATATAAAATTGTTGGTTTTCTTGCTCTTTTAACGCGCCTGGGAACTACATATACACGCGCAGGCCCTTTACAATAAATATAACTTTCTAAAATAAATAATTACCGAAGTTGAAGTTATTTACATAGTCACCAGCACATTTCAGGCCAAGCCACATAAATGGTAAACCATACCTTCGGCAGGCTGGCATAGCTATGAAGTCACATGAAGGCAAATTGTAAACAATTCTCGTACACAGGTATGACACCTCAAGTTCGGTAATTTTACAAGAAACTCTATGGTTGAGGGAGCAGGAAACCTGTCATTACACTTTAGAGGTCAGCTACTGCCATAAAAAAATCAATGAATCGGCTGAGCTACAAAAAACTCCAAGCCCCTGACTTTTACGGCTTCTTCCCTGTATGACAAGAAATGTGGGTCAGGAGATTCCTCTTCCGTGAAATCGATGCTCCTTACTGCAAACTATTGATTGCTGTAGTTCCCGTCTTTAAATGGGATTCTACGTTGATAGTTAGCACCGCGTTATTAATGAGGTTATTATTACCGATGTGAGCGGATTTTGTATGCCCTTCTTGTCTGTTTATATTCAGCTACGAATCAAAATTATATCCAAACATGAACAGTACCACCAATGTACTGATATAACATTGCAAGAAAGATAAACTTGGCACATACTATTGTGCCCTGGTCTGAATTGTAGGTTCTTGCTTTGTTTGATAAATTTTTTTCTTTGCTTAAATAATTTTAAAAAGTTATTTACACAGTAACGAGCACATTTCAGGCCAAGCCACATAAATGGTAAACCATACCTTCGGTATGCTGGCATAGCTCTGAAGTCACATGAAGGCAAAGTGTAAAGAATTCTCGTACACAGTTATGACCCCTCCACGTCGGTAATTTTACAAGAAACTCTATGGTTGAGGGAGCAGGAAGCCTGTCATTGCACTTTAGAGATCAGCTACTGCCATAAAAAATTCAATTAATCGGTTGAGCGACAAAAAACTTCAAGCCCCTGACTTTTAGGGCTTCTTCCCTGTATGACAAGACATGTGGGTCACGAGATTCTCGTTCCGTGAAAAGGTCGCATTCCAGTGCACGCAGGAAAAGGGACGCTCTCCTGTGTAGATGCGCATATGGTGCGTGCGGTTGTAACTACTAGTGAATGTGTCCAGGCGCAGATGGCACTGGTAGCGACGCACTCCTGTGTGGTTGCGCATATGCTGTTTCAGGTGGGCATTCTGAGTGAATTTGTGCGGACAGAGGTGGCACTGGAAGGGGCGCTCGCCCGAGTGTGTGCGCACATGAGCCGTCAAGTTCGTCCTATACTTGGTCTTGTAAGGGCACAGCCAGCAAAAATGCAGCTGGCTGTTCACGGACACGAGCGACTCGCACTGCTCCAGGGACCCCATCGGCGAGGCCTGCAGCTTCATTTATTTCTTCGTTTATGTCCATGTGGGTGTAAATAAAACAGCACAACCTCTATCTATACATGTCGCACCAACTAGACCCCAACAAAGATGTTCCATTTAGTGTTCAGTTGGTCTTATTGAAATTTCATCGCGTGGTGTGGTTTCAACATTTCACGCCTCTAGTAAACGAGTTTATGGACCGCACGCCCTGCACGTGCGAATGCAATTTTATGGCGAATTCCATTGGGAGAAGAGGAGCAGGGCGCCGCGCAGTGCGGAGTCGGGTGACAGCGCAGTGAGAGCAGGCACACTCGACCCGCCACTGGAATACGGCGTGCATTCGGAGAGCAGGTGGGAGGGGGACTTGTGAGGAGAAATGTACCATGTGACTAAAGCAATCGACGTCCCACCATTCTCTGCAGGAGAGCAGCAAAACACGCCTGATCATCTTGTAATCTGTCGGGCTTAAACGCTGTCACCGTTTGCGGCCACGTACTACATACTTTTGTGCAGCGCCGACGCATCCCACAACGTTTCCGCCTGCGAAGATCATCTCAAGTTGAGCTCTAGCAGCTTTCGCTGCTGTCACCGTCGAGCGTCTCAAGCACTTCAGCAAGGCGAAGACGCTTTGCTGCCGCTGTCCCCCGCGCATCCGACGAGAAGCAAGGCGGACTAGAAATGCCAGGATCTGTCGCTAAATCGCTGCGAAGCTCGCTCGTATCACCGACGTCAAAATCAGCGGTGTCAAAACACAAACCACGCTAGGCTGCCATTGCCGCCGCGCGCGCCGGCTGAAGCAAAATAAAAAGAAATGAGGAGGATATGACGGTTTAAGCCACGTGACTTCCTCCGTACTCCGCTTTTCAAGCGAGAGCAGTCCGGACTGCTCCCAGCTGCTCTCGGCGCCGCGAAACTGCTCTTGTTCTACCACTGGATGATGGCGCTCCCACTCCTGTTCGACCACTGAAACACGTCGCCTCTGGAACGAGCACTTTCAGCGTGCTTTTGAGTGCTCCTGTTCTCCCAATGGAATTCGCCATTAGACCAGTGAAGTACCTGAAGCAGCAGCTTTTTATTTAGCCGTTGCTATGGCTTATTCGAGGTGTCTTGTTGATTAAGCAATCTGAACAACTCAAAGCTTTGTGTTTAGTATAACAGCATTGAAATACTGAACGCAGCTCAGTGGCGCACCGACGGGGGGGGGGGGGGGGGAGGTTACGGGTGTTGTACACCCCCCCCCCCTGAGGCCGAGTTAACCCCCCTAGGAGGCGGCTTGCAGTCGAATTATCCTGACTAACAAAAAACACGCTATCACTGTCTTGTATTTATTAATTCAGGGAGCAGGAAACCTGTCCTTGCACTTGAGAGGTCAGCTACTGCCATAAAACATTCAATGAATCGGTTGAGCTACAAAAAACTCCAAGCCCCTGACTTTTAGGGCTTCTTCCCTGTATGACATCTGGGTCACGAGATTCCCCTTCCGTGAAATCGATGCTCCTTACTGCAAACCATTGATTGCTGTAGTTCCCCTCTTTAACTGGGTTTCTACGTTGATAGTTATTACCGCGTTATTAATGAAGTGGTTTTTATGCCCTTCTTGTCTGCTTATATTGAGCTACGAAGCAAAATTATATCAAACATGAACAGTACCACCAATGTTCTGATAACATTGCAAGAAAGATAAACTTGGCACATACTATTGTGTCTGAATTATAGGTTCTTGCTTTGTTTGATAACTTTTTTTCTTTGCTAAATAATTTTAAAAAGTTATTTACACAGTCACGAGCACATTTCAGGCCATGCCACATAAATGGTAAGCCATACCTTCGACATGCTGGCATAGCTCTGAAGTCACATGAAGGCAAATTGTAAAGATTTCTCGTACACAGTTATGACACCTCAACTTCGGTAATATTACAAACAATATTTAGATTTCCTTTAACCACACCAAACTAGTAAGGGTCACTTCTCACAGTTGGTGGGGCACATGTCTGTGTTCTGGCACTCTGTCTCGGCAAGGCAAGCCATGGCGAGCTAATGTGGCAGGTCCAATTGCACATTGACAGGTATATAAACTCTTGATGAATTCAGCGAAAGTGGCAACTAAAACCCAGCTGCTGTGTAGCATGAATTGTCTCCTGTACTTATATGCAAGGAAAAACAATACGGACATGGACTATTTTGACAGGGAAACCATGACAAGCCAGTGTGGCGTCTCCCTCTTGACAGGTGATGGAATTGTGGAACTTTCTTCGAGTTCTGAATTGGGAGAAAGTGATGACAAATAATAAGCTTCCCTGTAGCAAGAAATGTGTGCTGAACCATTCCACGAAAAAGACCCAAAGGGGCTGAGGAGCAGTCAGAAAAAAAGCAGCATAAAAGGATTAAGTAAGACAAGATTACATATAAATAATGTAACGTAATGGCACATATACGCTCTAATGTAACATTTACTTCTGAATTCTTGCGTTGTTGCACCATTTCAGTTCAGTTTTCATATGTTTGAAGATTTCAGTCATCCTGTGTCTCGTACAGGGTAACTGCGGATTCGTTGAGGCTGCACAACGAACGGCTTCAATACAATGCTGACTGCCAAGATGAAGAGGCAGTAAGGCCGATGCTGCATGGAACAACAAAGGAGAGGCACGAGCAACTTCCCAGCCTTACACTTTCAGATACGCTGTTGCTGTTCCCCTTTCTGGCAACTGAGGCATCGGTATGCTTCAGCAAGACCTTTCCTCACATTTTCTTGTTTTACTGGGTTCTTGGTTAGCTTTAGGTTCAGGCAGTGTCTGAGGTGTTTTAGTCAGTAATTGTAGTGGCATTTTTTCCCAGAGGACAAAGCAAACAATTTTGTGTATTGCAGTGACAAAATAAAGTAGGATAACAAAACTTAGTTGAATTTCGGGATGAGTAAGCTGTGCAAACTCTTCCGTAACGATAAAGTAGCCACAAGAGCACAACCATTGGATACTCAGCATAAGAAATCTGTAGATTATATGCATCAGCGTACTACCGCAAACAATGTTAAAGAACCTCTGTTTTCAAAGGTGTGCTACATTAACGTACCAATGATTTATACATGATCAGTTATTCATACAGCTTCATGGTTCTGCCCTTTGCCCCATAGACGTAATTAATAAGGACAGGCAATATTTCAGATGCCTTACAACCCACCAGTTGATATAATTGAATGGTGACCTTATTGCTGTTCGTTACGTAAGAAGAAAACAGTGAAGCCAGAGACAACTTAAGGGAAACTAATTGTTTGATTGAAATGTGGAAGCATAAGAAAAAGTCAAACTAAAGTGGGAACTTAGTGCAACTTAGTCTGTGTATATGACCGCCTTTTGTAGTTTTAACTGCTTCACGTGTTTCGCAGCCCACCTTAGTGCATACTCCTCTCCAGTAGACGCTTGTGTGAGGGTGAAGAACATCAATAGGATGGGCCGACAGCTGCATAAGATATGCCGGCATGCGATTTAGACGCACATGTGAAGTATTCTGGGCACGAATAATTTAATTGGAATTCTAGAAAGCGCATACGAATGTGGGCCTCTGCAGCGTGCTTCGTTACCTCCACAAATGACGTCTCCCAGTCAATATACAGTTTTACTTTAGCGTTAGCGGGATAGCGGGGTTTAAGAGAATAGCGTTACCGTACCGCAAGCTTTAGATGCGGAAAGCGAGTTGTAGTTCAGCGTAATCAGCGTTTACGTCGATGTAACGCGAAATTTTGATGATACGTATCATAGAAGTGCAATCGTGTTTCAAGGTTTTCGTCAGCGCCTTCTCGTACCAAGAAAAGGGGACTGCGCTTCGCAAGCCACAGTGAACCGAGCCAGACCCAAGTCGCTGTTCGTGTTTCTGCATTTTCCGCGTTGTTGGGGCCACGGTGAAAGGAATTTAGCACTTGGCTGCGTTACTCGCTGTGAGTTATAAAAAACGCGCGGAAGCAACGATGCCGCGGGGAATTCTGGAGGATTGGCAGTACCTGTCAGTGTTGACATGGTCATAGATAGAAGATATGTACCTCGGCAGGCTCGGGCGTTTGTTGGCCCAACCAACCAACAGTTCTTGGCTAGTGACTCCTTCAATTTGATCATGCAACGCAAGAGTGAGCTCGACGTGGTCAAATATTTCTCGAGGACAGGACTGCTGAACACCAATGCAGTGGACCCTGAAGTCTTCAAGCTGGTCTTCCGGTTTTCTAAGGAAGACTTTGACAGCTCGTGCCGCTCGCTGAATGTGCCACAAATTTTCACGAGTGCCGAAGGCGTGAAAGTGGCCGGATGCCAACAATGTGCATGAAATTGCGAAGGCTGGCTTATCCAAACAGGCGTTGTGATTTAGAGCTTGTGTTTGGCATGTACAGTTCGGTGATGTCAAGCCTCACAGCACAGGTAATCACTCACATCATTGACCGCTTTCTTTGGACATCTTTTGAAAAATCTCAACCACGATTGGCTGTCAGAAGAAAACGTTAGAGGATTTCTCAGCAGTATCATTATCGTTTTATTCATAATTGGGCCTGTTCTAGAGTCGGCATAAAATTCAGCATAAAACTCCTAACGGTCTTGCATTGAAAATTTTTTGGGAGTTGTCTGTCTTAAGCTGCTGAGCAATTGTGGTGGCGATGATGCAGTTAGTTTAATCATAGTATCAAAAGGCAGCGCGACAAGGTTTTCAAAGGTTAAGTACTTCGCTCTTGCATTATCCACGGAAAAAGTGTCATTTGCCGCTAATACGCTCCACGCAAAAGGACGGTTAAATTCTGTTGTTCCGCATTATTCTTTACAAGGCAAAAAGGCCAACGTGAAAGAAATGAGTGAGGTAATGAGTGCGTGTATATCGTGACACAGACAAGACATGCATACACTCAAGCACCTGTCTGTCTACTGTCTCTGTTCGATTTCATTTTTCGCACCAGAAAGCTGCGAAGCCCAAACTCAACCCTGCCCACAGAGTTCTTTTGAAAAGCTTAAATACATAATGGACGAATGTAGCCTCAATGTTGCACGAGGTAAAATGCAATGGTGTTCCCAAGCAAGACATCACGTCGAGTTTTTTAGGCTTTGCAATGTTCTCTATACACTTTGTCTGTTTAATATGTAGGGTGTTTTCCTATCACAGGCATATATGATCTTTTTCGTATTGACAGTAATCTGTACTTATTCTCGGCAGTAAGAGAACGGGGGTGCTGCACTGGACTAGTTTCTGGGCATTGAAGGAAAAGCACGACGTATATGCCGACCCAAGCGCAACCGAAAAGCATACTTTTCAGGCCAGAAGCCCATAGACGGGATGAAATGTCAATGAATTATTTGGCTCAAGGGGATTGTTTGTCAACTTGACGGGCCATGGCGCGGAAGGCGCCACGATTCAGGTTAGCACCACAGGCATGAACCAGATGACTTATGAGGAATGAAACAGCACATGCCGCCGCCATCTGCTACAGCGGCTAATGCGTTATGCCTCTGCGCACGATGTTGAGTATTAATGCCAGGCTGCAGCGGTTGCATTTTAGGGGAGGCAAAATGCGAATATGCTTGTGTAGCATTTTGCTGCATGTTAAAGAGTTACAGGTGGCCGAAACGGCTGTTCAGCCCTATAAAATGGTGTCACTTGTATTCCGTGTGGAGATTCGGAATGTTAAACTTTATTTATCACGTGCTGCCATAACCATTCTTTCCACCCGATTCTGAACAATCTCTATAGCTGAGGCAACAACCATTTGTTGGTGACACTCGCCTTTGTGTGCAGGTATTTCAAACGGAAAGGTACAAATGCACCACTAGACAAGTAAAAAAGAACTGTAGTTGCCAATGACAATGCTTACTTTTTTCCAGGCATACTGCGAGACAGTGCCACTTATGCAAAGCTGGAAAAGCTTAAGGTAGCAAAAAAGGGAATTAAATGTTACGAGGCATTGTGTATGCGCCTGCCGTTAAAGGACCGCTGTGCTACGCAAAGAGGAAGAAGACGGGACAAGCCTCGTGAGATGCTGTCAGCCATTCTCTGGTAGCAGCAGCCTGTATATATTGTCACGGGGATTTACAAGTACACCGGAGAGACAATATATACAGGACAATATGATTTATTGTCCCCTTGCCGATTTATCTACCCCTTGCCGCCACTGCTCATGAAGCCATATGGGGGAGCCAGGAGGACAGCAGCTCAGCAGGCCTTCATCAATGAGCAACGTACGGAAAGCGGTCGAATGGGGTTTCGGCAAGGTTGTGTCGGTGTTTGCCTTGTTGGATTCCAAATGGAATCAGAGGCTGCTCCGGCACTATGTCTCTGAAATCTATAAATTGGCCACTATTTTAAACAACTGCCACACTTCTCTCTGTACAGTAGCCAAGTACCAATTTATTTTAACATGCAGTCACCACTATTGGTGGAGTACCTGCAGCTTTAGAACTAAAGAGAGCTGCACTTTTTGTCTGAAAGCTATTGTGTAGCTTGTTCTCTGCTGAGAAACTTCCGAGACTTAGCAGGGCGTGTTTACCCGAACCGATGATCGCCTCTGTGCTCCTGCTCCTTCTCAAAGGTCAAGTGCACAGGATCCAAGGCAAACGGCGCCCAGACTCGGCCGAATGTTGAGCCTTATTATGTTCTCCACCTGTCGCACCGCTTGAAAAGCACGGCCGCCAAGTGCCTGCGCTGTTTTCAGCGCTCTAAAAGCTGGCTCGCATGTACGGAGCATTAAACGACTGCGGGCACAAAGGTACTGCCTGCATGAAAAATCACCCTACCCCTTCATTGCATGTAGTGCCAGGGTAGTATACTACATCCTTCCGTCACGTGGCAAATGTTACATAAGCCCAGCCAGTCGTTGCATTAAGGACATATTGAGAGCACCGTGTGCAAGTCCGGGCACTAGCGGGATCCGCGAACTTAGCAGACCATTTGAAGCGGTGCCACTGCACACCAATATTCAGCAGCACACGTGCTCTAGGCAGGTACAAGGACGAAAACTGCAGCCTGATTCTTGGGAAACATTTTTTCTTCAAAACGAAAATGTGTCAGCACAGCGTCTGTCGCACTGTCAAAGAACGTGATCAGCAGTATCAAAACCTGTCTGCCATGCATCTTTGATGAGTGTCTTCAAGTATGCACTACAATTCATGTTCTGCAGTCTGTTGGCGCATTATCGGTGAATGTTTCTGTAAACCCACACATTTTCATGTACTACAATCTGTTGAAGACCAGCGTCCTACATGTCGTTGCTCTAATGTTTTCCTATTTCCATAAAGCGCTCAAAATGCATGAAATGACGAATTTCTAACTAGACCTGCTGTCCAATTCAGGTACTGCTTTTTGTCAGCATTTTCTTTATGGAAAACATGCCTACATCCCCTCACTCCCACGAATCAATTTGGAGCAGCACTTGATTTTAGCTTTCTGTGATGTTTGTATGCATGTGCTCTCTTTTTACGGTTCGAAGGCTTTAGAGGAAATGCTCACCAAAGAACAAGTACCCCAAAAGTTGCAATTCAACCAGCTCATCCACTGCCACTGTAGCTGCAAATCAGGCTGCACGTGTACCAGATCCGTAGCCAGGAATTTTTTTTTCGGGGGGGGGGGGGGGGGCACTTGCTCAAGGCCTTGACTAAGGAAAGCACCTATTTTTCACTAATTATTTTCGGTAAAGCACGGTAAGATCAACATGTCGGGGGGGGGGGTGGACAAGCCCTCCCCCCTGGCTACGGGCCTGACGTGTACTCCTCCTGGTTTGTTTCTGCACGCAAGAAGCAAAATGCAAAAGTTCAACCAACAGGCAGCTGGACATTGTTCCAATACTGATGAAACTTTTAGTTATCAACAAACTACAAAGCATAATCCTGCAATGATTAATACCTGCACACAGCGGCGATTTAATTTATTACATTTATTATTTTTACATGAAGGTCCAAATATGATTACAGACGGTGTGTGTTCAACAAATCAACAGTCGAAACGCCTAATTCGTATCTCCCAATTAGTACTGCACACAGTGGCTACTGTCAAATATTTGATAGACAATACACAACTTTCTTTCAGACCGACATTGCATAATGACAGAGAAGCCATGAAACAAACTAAAGCTGCTCGCATAAATGTAAGTCAACAATGTTTTTAGAGTTAGCTTGACTGCTTAATACGACCGTGGGTGCAACGAGTTTCATTGTTTACTTTAATGCATCCCTCCGAATAAACGTACTGTGACAAGCTCATTGTTGTTTTCTGTAATCTGTCTTTCGTCCTTGCTTATTTTTATGCTGAATTTTCACCAAGGCATTATCATTATCAACCGTTCTATACTGTCCTTCTTGAGGCGTAGATTTGGCATATAATAAGGGCAACATTATTTTAATCGAAATAGGTGCTCTTGCTTTCTTACGCTTCACCTGTGCAAACCACGCTTATATTGAGAGCACATATCATATGGAATGATAAAATCAAATAATTTTACTGCAGCTATGAAACGTTCATTTACTGTATTGTACTTTCGTTTACTTCCTTCAAGTGCATTACTTTTTTTCTTTTAACAGCGTACAAATTTTATACTTCAGTACATCATTTTTGAAACTGACTCATGCTCATTGTTAAGTTAATTCTGAAGAATACATTCACACTCTTCAAAAATATGAAGACAGTGTTTAAAAATATGAAGGTTGTCAGATGTAGAGCATTTTAATTTAGCATTGGTGTTCTTCATTAATCGGTTAATCTTGAGTTACTTGCAATCGTTTTTATAAGAGCATAAGCAATATTCTTATGAGAAAAAGGAATAACGGAAAGCACGTTTAGTCGATTATATAGTTTTCCTGAACTTCATCTCGAAACGTTTGAAGCTTTTAGTCGCGGTAGTACATTTGTGAAAAGTAAACTCTTCCCTTGAAATTTTCGTTTTGTATTTAATGCAATGCTATTCATTGTATTGGACTAATCCACGTTGTCCGCAGTATAAGAGAATATTTCATTATGCTGTCAATTGGCGAATTTCAGTAAACTTGCAGTGCTTCAAGAGAGATTGTTCTTTAATTGGGTCTTTTTTAAATGCATTATGCACTGAAGAATCACAAGACAGCATTGCTTTATATATTACCGGTAATATCCTAACCAGTCTTATTTTCTGTATTCACAGGTCTCCTGGAAAGTAGCACTGCATATTAAATTAGGAAACTAAAGACGGAAACTTCAAGGTGATAGCGTGTTGCATTAGCGAAACAAATTTTGTGCTCAAAGAAAGACAGAGGCAGCTGCCAGCGAGCTTCAGCGGAGCAAAAAGCTTAAGATGGTGAGAACAATGCAGCATCATTGCGGCAGAAAGTGGCAATTATTTATGAAAACGAGAGAAACAATCTAAGCAGTGGTTTGCAATTTGTTTCTCAATTCAGGGAACGGCCTCCTAGGTCTCACAGGCAAGGGTGAGAGTAGTATCGCCAAACATGAGGAATGGCTGGTCTTAGAAGGCAGGAAACCATTACCAAAAGAGAAAATAATGCAAGAATACCCTACCACAAGGAAATTACTTCCTGTTGCCAAGAGCACTGCGATCATATCAAGATGAAGTACACATACCTCATGAGCTTTTGGAGAGTAACAGGGTTATTCAAATTTTCTACTTCTTTTACAGGTGTTCACGACAGTAACATAGAAACGTACTTAGTTATGGAGTCTTGTAATGTGCTTCTTTCAGGGCACTAATCAAACGTGAAGGAATTTATGGTGGACTAAAAGGTCCATGTACCTTGTGAAACTCATTACTCACCTAAAACTTCAAAACTTCGTAATCTAGTACCTGGCAAAAACGTGGCATAGCTACAATCTACAATGCACTAATCTCCCAGTACACATTCACATCTATATGTGTGCCACCGTTAACAAAGAAAGGCGACGGCAGCATAATTATTACCCAGAATATGTAGCGAAGAATTTCTTTTTTCCAAAGTGCGCTGCAACACAACTCCGGCTCTTTCGCATGACCGTGTGATGTCGACAGGAAATACCAAGAAGCGGCTATGTATCGAGCCAAAATTTGTCCAAGGCGCGCAAAAAAATCCTCCAGTGCACGCATGAAATTGTCTAACGTGCCAAGTGAGAGCTGACGCTGCTTCATCAAACTGCTCGTGTACCGTATACGCATGTAAAGGTGTCCGCGCAAGGAAAACACCCCAGGAGGCAGCGTAAAATTTGAAACTGCTACATAACTAGACTGCCAAAAACGCTGGCAAACACGCAAAATCGAAGGCAGTCACGCAGGCTTCTGCCGCAAAGCAGCTTTTATTAGTCATTTTCTTTGATAAATCAGTACAGCGGAATATCGCAAGGCGAAGAAAGTGACACGAAAGGAAAAATTGTCATCCACCCCGAGTGTACCACGAAGCTACAAAGGAAACACAAATAGGTTTCTAGAAAGCAAGCTTCCAGCTGACTGAAACCTCATCCTCAACTGGGGATTCCAACCCGGGACCAACGCCTTTCCGAGCTAACCAGAAACCTAGCAGCCACAGCGGCTAGCTTAGATGTTAGAGTGACCGCCCCGGAAAGGCGTTGTAGTCCAGGACAAGGACGAATTTACAGCGAAGCTGTATATGGCTAGTTTCCAGCGAGTGGACGTCCGCAGACCAAAAATCTCGAAGATAGTGCATACCGGGCCGACTCCGCGCGGCGGCGGAGGTGAACCAGGCTTCAAGCACTCCGCCAACTTGCCAAAATAAGTTTAATATCTCGGGTCCAAATACAACCCATATAAGGTATTATGCTGATAGGTACAGATACACTCTGACCGCGTCAGCCATGCTTACGTTCGCACCACACACGTGTACGCCATCCCGCTTATTCAACCTAGTGCCTACCAATCTGAGTGTCTTCTGTCTCATGACGTCATGCTGTCTCTACGTAGGCTCCTTTCCTCAGTACTGCTGTTACTGTGACTGTAGGCCGCGTGTTGTACGGTCTGAATAACCGCGTGCCTACAGAAAAACGACGGCATGAACAGATGGATAATGGACGCGGCGACGGCGGAAGGAGACAACCGACGATGAGCGGGCCGCGGACGCCAAGCGTAAGCGTGCTGCCCGCCAGGACCGCGAGGCGAAAGAAATGCGAACCATTCATGTGGCCCCGATCCCGCAAACTTGGAAAGTTTCATCGAAGCAACGGCGAAGTGGCACTGAATGTGTTTTTCTTTTACTTATGTGGGTACTAAAGCAGTCATAATGCAGAAGGCGGTGAATGGCCTAAAGGAACAGCTGCGCCTTGAAATTCGAGCTGCACGAGAGGCGATAGAAAGGGGACTGCGTGTTGAGTTCTGAACCTTTCGAATCGAATTTCGTCAAGACGCTCACAGCATAAAATATATGAATGAAGCGTTTGAAATGCGGAAAGTTCACGACACTATCAAAGTCGAAAATACCAGTCTGAACGATGAAAACAGTGCTTTGCGGGCGGAGCTAGATGCAATCCGAAAAGTCTCACCGATACCGAGTCCCGCCTACTGCTTCGCAACAGCATACGCGTAATAAGAATTCTGAAAACAAGGGAATCGAAGAGAAACGCAATGAAAATGTCAGTGACATTGTCGGCTAGCTTAGAGTGCTCTCTGGTGTGCCTGTAACGCCTGAGGACATAAAGGTTGTCATCGCGTTCCGTCTAAATCAAAGCCCAATGACGTCGTTAAATTTACCTGGCGTCAAATGAGACGAATTCTTTGAGAAGGCAAGGAAGGTACGGCTCAACAAAGATTTGGAAACCCTTCAACATTGCCCGTTTTTCTCAAAGATCACTTGTGCCCCGTTCTCAGGTGCCTTCTGGCAATGGCTGTTTCTAAGAAAAGGACAGCGGCTGGAAGTTTTGTCTAGAGCAGAGAAACGGAAAATCTACGCTGGAAAGTCGCATTACTCGGAGGTATTCACTATAATGAATGATTGTGATCTTGAAACTCTTCGGTTAGAAGTATTCACGTCAGCCGCAAGCTAACCGATCTGAGCTCTATCATGCATATGTAAAGGGGAATAGCTAACCAACTGTATTCTAACCTGCGAATAAATGGTACCGGTGCGTGTTCAAACCGGGGAACACTGTCAATGATACTTGCTGTCGCGGCAACTGATAATCCGCCTAGGCCCCTTTCGCCATGCTTTGGAATGGCCAACTAAAACTAATGAAGTGGTCGTGTCGGACGAGGTGAAATCGATCGAGCATGTATTGTCACAATAGAACCTCGTGATTATAGTGTGTAACGGCCATAAGTTTAGTTTCTTCAAAGCGTTGTACTTCTTATCCTTGCTCCTTTTCGTATATTGCAATTTGTCATTGCTTCCATAGTTACGGTTATTTAGGCAATTCAGAACTGACTGACCTTATAGCTAGCAATAAACGGCCATGCTTTGTGTCATTTTGATTTATATTCTGGAAGGAACAAATGCATAGTAAAGATTATTGTTTTTCGTGATAGTGACTGTCTATTTGATTTCATTGTGTTTTCTGAACTTGGTCACCACGGAGCATATTTATCATATGCCTGAATATGATTAACCGTACTGAAAGCGAGGCCGTGGAATGTCAATGTCAATTTCAACTGATATGAACCGTGAAATTTTGTCTGAATTTTCTCTTGTTACTGACGTTTACTAAGTGCTAAAGCTCAAGTGCAGTTCTTATTTCTTTTGTGTCTGTTACCGTCCAACCGGCACCCTCATTTCTTTCTTTCTTGAATTCTATCTTAGAATTCATAACGATCAAAATTCAACAGAATCTTCCAACATTCACCTCCTTGCTGACAGAAGCATGAGAATATATTTTGATACATTATTAAACAGTAACTACTGACAAAATGTTATTACATCACCTACAAGAATACCAACAGAATTCGTAAACGATCAAAAATGCAACATCTTCAACATTAACATCCTTGCTGACAGTAGCATGAAAATAGATTTTGATACATTATCAAACAGTAACTAATGACAAAATGTATTACATCACCTACAAGAATAACGACCACTCAAACGCCATAAGTGATCACTCCCGATTTATGTGTCCTTTGGCAAAACGTTAAGAGTAACAAGCAGGCAAGTTACAAATCAGTTGCTGGGTTATCAACCCAGAAAAGTTATCAAAGTTTCGTGAGCGCTTAGCTAATAATAACTGGGACCACGTGCTCAGTGAGAGGAATCTGAAATTGCATATGACAATTTATTAAAACATACAGACATTTACAATGCCTTGTTTCCATTCAAAACATTTACCCGACCCAGAAAAGTCGCAAGCCATGGGTAAACGCAGACATGTTAAAGCTGATTAAAAAGCGAGGACATTTTTGTGCAAGTTCATACGAACCAGGTGTCTCAACAAACTACACGAGTTTTAAGATTACAGATACTACGGTACTCAGGACATCCTTGCTGCCAAAAGGGGTTATTAGAACAACCTTTCAACTCAACAGCACGATCCCAGGATGTATGGAAAATTTTAAATTCTCTGATAGGACGATCACAGGACGCACTTACAAAAACTGTGAACGATGATGTGGAACTAAATGGTTATCGAACTAACGCATTTAATGAATATTTTCTTTCAGTTGCCCCCACAACACCAGGTAACAATAGCTTGCGCTATATAGGACCCAAAATCAATATGGACTGTTTAAAACCAGTCGCAGAGAACGAAATACGGTGCTCCTATCCTAACGAGTAAATCTCAAGACGCATTTGGTCGCAGATGGGACCAGTAAACCACTATTGACATCATTGCACACAAAACACACACATTTAACGTTTACTATCTGGCATTTTCACGTAACATGCAATCCGCCAGGATTGTTCTAATTTATAAAAAGGGGAGCAAGGATGGATAAGTCTGATTATCGACCCATTTCTATTCTGCCAGTGTTCGCGAAGGCTTTGAAAAAATAATAATATTAAGCGCATGACATGTTTTTCTATGATCACCAAATACTAACTTCCTCACAGTATGGTTTCCGGCCAAACATGCCGACTGAACTAGCACTTCGTACTAACAAGGAATTCATGCTAGCAAATCTCGAAAATAAAAATATTGTTCTGGAAGTTTTCCTAGATTTCACTAAAGCATTGATGCTTTAGCCCATACTTCTTATAACTTATAACCACACCATACTGACACTCAAGCACTACGGTTATCGTGGGAAGGTATTGTCTTCGATTTCTTCATATTCACACATCGCACAAATTAGTTGATATTAAGCGAGATTGTTCTTCAGCAAAACAAACAGTTCAAAAACCCTTTTATCCTTCTACACAGTGTTCAAAACACCCTGGCACTCTTGTAACACAATGTGCAATACACCCTCTCACTCTGATAGAAAGCCGCTGAAAAACCCTTGCACCGGTGAGACAAAGGCTGATCACAACCATCTCTTCATATTTGAGGGTGGTCGCAGTTAATGATACCCAGCATAGGAGTCTGCAGATTCGAAACCTTTTTAAAGGAATGTTAGCGGGTAAGTATAGACACTAAAAAAACTCACAGGAGTGAATGCTTTAATTAATATAGGAGTACTACAAAACCGTTCTTGGTAATGACATGACTTCCATTCGCCAAGCACGGTTTAATTAGACGTAGCTTGTTTGCGCAAGAGTTCTATTCTGTTCCCATTTTAAAATCAAGGCTTTCCGAATCGCACGGATACTATCTTTGTATGGAAGTCGCGTGTTCGCTATGCCTTGGTACGCTGCTGCCATAAACGCGCAGCTATCTGCTGCTTCACTACCGGTATCCCAACATGGCTCGGGACCCAACAGAAACGAATTGATCTCCCGTTATTTGGTTTGAAGTTACCATGCGTAAAATCTGCCATAGCAGGGTTCGCACTCAGACTCGCACACTGAAGGTACACCTCCGGCGTACTAAGGAATATAAGTATATGGACACGTACACATGTTTATCTTTCGCCGATGGCCGCTTTCCACGGCTAACAAATGTTAAACGTTATTGCTCGGCGCAGGACGCGCCTGTATCGGAAGTTTCTAGAACGTTATCGATGCTTCTTTTCGTTGCCTGTTTTCACCGACGCTATGTTATCTGATGTGTGTGACCGATGCGAATTGTCTAGAACTTTTGGAAGACACGCGGGCATCAGGGATTAATCTGGAACCTTCGATGACTCAGGTATAAAAGCCGACGCGTCGCGCCGCTGATCAGATTTTCGACGACCGCCGACTGTGTTCGCCGCTATCGTTGTGCTTTGAGTGTAGCTTGCTTTTGTGGGCACAGGTTCGCCAATAAACAACCAGTTTCGTCATACACAGTTTTACGACTGTTTTCACCGTCACTACTACGTGACATCTGGTGGAGGTACTAGTTCCTTCGTGCACCGAACGCCCCCGCAAAGCCGCGACCCAAGCCCGAAACCGGAGGATGAGACCAACGTCGCCAAGGAACAGCGAGCTAGCCGTAGGCAGCAAGGACTTCTGCCGGAGTACGGACTTCTTTCCGAAAAGACCACTGCAATCAAGGCCAAGTCAACAACCAGAATGGCAGCACCAGCGTCCCCCATCCTGCTGCAACAACCTCGGGAGCCACCGACCTTTCGTGGATCATCGGCTGAAGAACCTGAAACCTGGTTGGGGACGTATGAGAGGACCGCGACATTCAACAAATGGAGCGACGACGACAAGCTGCGCCATGTTACTTCTCGCTTGAAGACGGCGCCAGAACTGGTTGAGAATAGGGAGCGTGCACTAACAACCTGGGACCTCTCGAGCCGCACACTGGGTTTTCACGAGCGTCCAAGAAAAGATGCAGCCTGGTTGAAACCCACGAGCGTCGTCCGTAGTAGATAACGGAGCTCGGCCTTGTTGGGGAAGACT
>NC_051164.1:45556266-45594363 GCF_013339745.2 Dermacentor silvarum
TACGTTCTTTTTTTACGCTCTTGGCTCCGCGAACACGTGGCCGCTATCGGCATCTTCAGTGCATTCAGAGCATCGAACGCAGTTGCACTCTTGTTTGCAAACTTGCTTCGCGCACGCCTCTACCAGTGGGAAGAAGACCAATGCTAAAGAGCGCCATTTTTCAGCGACGCCATTGGATCTGCCACTTCCGGATAGTGGGTTACAGCTATGGGTAAAGAGCTTTAGCTGTTTTTCTTGTTTATTTATCCGCTGAAACTGCGTGAGAATAGCAATGTATAGTTAGCGCCCCCAAACTCTTGCGTACAGCATCATTTCTCACATATTCTCCACGCACATAAACTGCTTGACAAATACGCACGGGGTATGACATGCACTTAGTGCAATATGACATCGTGAAGATGTAATAACATGTCATTGATCGTTACATTGCTTTGATGGACCTTGGGATTCGGGCATTTAAGCCTGCTGCCATTCAGTGTCCATTTCCGAATTTCCGAGCTGGTTAGCGCGAAAGTGCAAGAGCCGACGATCACAAAATAAAAGAGCCTGCTTGGTCGTCTGTTGTACAGCTCTTTGGCTACCCCAAACGTACTGTAGGTAGAACACCCACCTTTTATGGGTGAGGTACATGGTTCTAATCCTGGGGCTGCGGCTCACCCAACGGTATTTTATGTGTACGTATGGCCAACGACCTGATGCTGGGTTTTGTGGGTAAACCTGTAAAAGTGGCCCCATAAAGACTACAAGGTGTGCTATTAGGCGCCTGTGAATCTAAAGCACCAAAACTGCGCGCTTGAAGCAACCAATACCGTCAATTACCGCGGAAACAGAAGATAGCAGGATTAAGCAAGGCAGGATATAGCGAAGCTGATTCCACGGCCGAGGCGAAGCTCTTTCACTATCAGCTTTGTCTGGAACTTGATATTGGAACTTGGAGGCACAAAATGTATGTGCAGGGCGATTTTAAAAGAGGAGATTGTACTGATTCCATAGTTTGTTGGAAACATTTAAACAACGATTTGAAAGTGCCTTATTTCATTTACTCTTTGTATTGTATAGTGAATATGTGTATATATCAATACTTTTGAATAAATTATGAACATTTTAAAATGGCAACTGCACGCAGTCAAACATAAAATTGTAGCAGGAGTACGATAAAGTTTATACCACGGTCATAGTGGAGACTTGGAGCATGAGAGTACGTGGTCGAGCAGGCTAATTTAGGAAAACAGACATTTGGGAAAGTTGGTTAAGCTCCATCTTAAGAACAGACCAAATGAAACGCAGAAAGGAAAGAAGACAGAAAGAAACGTGGACAGGAAAAGCCGGGTGTTACCGGCTGTAAAGCGAACAGTCGCTTTCTCCAATAGTTCTGTATATGCGAACAAAATGCTTTTTTTTTCTAATGGCATATTCGTGTATTAATAAACATTACTTTAAAACGTACTTGTAATAAGGGAATTTTTTTCTGGAGTTTCGTGCAACATATTCATGATCTGATTATGACCCATGTGGGAATAGGAGACTCCGGATTACTCTTGACCACGTGGTGTTCACTAATCCACGTACATTTACGTGCCCGAACGTTTATTACATTCAGCACCCATCAAAATGCAGCTACTGCAGATTGCATCAAACCTTAGACCTTGAGCTCAGCAGTGCAGTGCTACAGCCGCTAAGCTACCTCGGCGAATTGTAAAGTCACAAACATGCTAACGCTCGAACTATTCAGGCATGAACATCGACTTTTTTGTGAGGAAGGCTATTCAATATTCGAAAATATCTCGAAAGTATTCGACGTTGAGTTTGATTCGATTCTGGCTATTAGATTCATATACAAATGGGTGTCAAAAATGACTTTTCGTGCACGTTGGATATCGACGAATGTGGAGTCGATGATGTATTGATAGACTCTCGCAAAATGGTATGACCCTACGCGTGAAAAAAAGAATTGGATGAAGTTGCCGATCAAGGCGTGAAAGCTTTCACATATGGCGTCAAAAAATGGCACCAGTGCATTGCCTATTTTGTTTCCTTCCTTCGTGCCCCGAAATCTTCTTTCTAGGCGAGAGCGCGAAGAGGACAGAGAGAAATAGCAAAAACACACTAACATCCGTGTATCTCACGGATTGGCTGGTACGGAAGCTTAGTGTCAGCAAGACATACGAAGTTAAACAAATAACGATCATTAGGATGGCACGCATTTGGGCAGGTTGGTGTGTAACTACGCGAGGCTCAACAGCGCCAGAATGGGGTGCAGGTGGGACATTCTATTAACTAATGATTAAGATGGAAGATTATTCTGCAGAAGACAAAGGTAATGTTCAATAGCCTGGCACGAAAACAAGAACTCATGATTGCCAGTCATCCTCTACATTCTGTAAAGAAGTACGTTTATCTAGGTCAATTACTTACAGGGAACCCTGATCATGTGAAAGAAATTTACAGAAGAATAAAATTATGTTGGAGTGCATACGGCAGGCATTACCAATTCCTGACTGGGAGCTTACCGCTGCCATTGAAAATAAAAGTGTATACTCATTGCATTCTACCGGTGCTTACATTTTGGGCACAAGCTTCGAGGTTAACAAATAACGTCGAGAACAAGTTAAATACCGCACAAAGAGCGATAAAACGAAAAATGTTAGGCCTAACATTAAGAGACAGGAAGAGAGCGGTGTGGATCAGAGAGCAAACGGGGATGGCGATATTCTAATTGACATTAGGAGAAAAATTCGGCAGATCGCACGCATTGTGGGAATCGATGTTATGGGATGCAGTGTGCGGGGACCCTACCAAGTTAACGGAACGACCATGAGAGCACCAAGATGTAGGCGTCTGTTTCATGACCAACAGACACACAAGTCATGACATTCATATCACAAGTTCCGCAAGAGTCCCTTTAGCTAAGCCTACAGGACCTTAAGGGGAAAGCCTTAGTCGTGCTTATGACTATGACTTCGCTCATCAACCTTTAGCCTTTTCCTTCACTTAGTACTCACGTCCAAACCCATTTCAGTGGTTTTTGTGTGGTGACCTCTCGTCCTTTCTCTTCATTAAAATCTACTCCTCCTCCTCCTCCTCCTCTTGAGTGGTAATTTCTTTGCTGAGTCATTCTCATTTTTGCTGAGTCATGGTCATGACTATGGCTTCTACCACCATCTTTCATTAATTCCTACACTTAGTATCCACGTCAAAAACGATTTCAGTGGTTTTTGAGGGTTAATGTCTTCACGCTGGGTCATTGTCATTTTAGGCGGCTGTTTCATGACCTACATGACACGCATGTCATGACATTCATGTAATGACCTATCAGTTATGTTCGTCATTCTATCTTGTCATGCTATGCCAATTTTCATAAATACCAAGTTAACGAAACGACCATGAGAGCACCAAGACAGACAGACAGACCGACAGACAGACAGACAGACAGACAGACAGACAGACACGTTCAAATTGGCAAATGATCACCAAATGGTCATGACTATGACTTCGCTCATCAATCTTTAGCCTTTTCCTTCACTTAGTACTCACGTCCGCACCCATTTCAGTGGTTTTTGTGTGGTGACCTCTCGTCCTTTCTCTTCATTAAAATCTACCCCTCCTCCTCTTGAGTGGTAATTTCTTTGCTGAGTCATTGTCATTTTTGCTGAGTCATGGTCATGACTATGGCTTCTACCACCATCTTTCAGCAATTCCTACACTTAGTACCCACGTCAAAAACGATTTCAGTGGTTTTTGAGGGTTAATGTTTTCACGCTGGGTCATTGTCATTTTAGGCGGCTGTTTCATGACCTACATGACACGCATGTCATGACATTCATGTAATGACCTATCAGTTATGTTCGTCATTCTATCTTGTCATGCTATGCCAATTTTCATAAATACAAGTTAACGAAACGACCATGAGAGCACCAAGACAGGCAGACAGAGACAGACACTTTCAAATTGGCAAATGGTCACCAAGAAATGCTTCGCATGGAGCTGGGAAGGCTATATAATGCGTAGGATGGATAACCGGTGGACGATTAGAGTTAAAGAATGGATACCAAGAGAAGGGAAGCGCAGTCGAGGACGGCAGAAAACTAGATCGGGTGATGAAGTTAAGAAATATGCAAGCGCTAGTTGTAATCAGCTAGCGCAAGACAGGGGTAATTGGAGAACGCAAGGAGAGACCTTCGTTCTGCAGTGAACATAAATATAGGCGGATGATGATGATGTCCTGTGAAAAATACCCCAGTCGAGTACCCCACGGATCTTTTTTCAAGCCAGGTAATGAAAGTTGAAGTCACCCGCCAACATAACACCATTCCCGCTAGTGGAGATTGCACTATCCAGAGTGTCGTGAACACCTGAAGGAGAGTACACATTCGCGATGAAAAATGAGCCACATAAAGGTAGATTTAAGGCTATTAGTGGAATTTCAAATTCAGGGGACAGAAGTTTCAATGCCATCTTGGCTTTGTGGCAAATTGTGGTTGATACTACGTAAGTGATCCACCACCTCTTGTAGGCCGATCTAAACGAAAACGTTGATAATGTCTGACTGAATAAACTTTATTAAAGCCAGCAAGAGGTGGTGGCTGGGCCTAAGCCTCCCACGTGGGGACGTCGTGGTGTTGCCTCTTCGCCGCCTCGCAGGCTTGCTGGGTCGCCCATAGTTGGTCGTCGAGGTTGGAGCTACGCAGGGCAGCGTGCCATCTCGACGAGAGGGTCGTGGGGTTAGTGTCTGGGTATTGTTGTGTACAGCCCCAAAGCATGTGTGTAAGTGTGGCTGGTTGTGTCTTCCAGATATGGCAGGTGGGATTGGGGTAAATGTCTGGGTAAATCTTGTTGTAAAGGTGTAACGAGGAGTAAGTGTTGGTTTGTAGCAGGCGGAAAGTTGTAGCCTACGCTCGGGATAGCTTGCTGCGCGGGCCGGGGAAATTCCTACGCTCTAAGTACAATGATTTCACTACATCATTGCAGCGTGTCAGGCGATCCCTACCGGTGACGGGCAACCTCTCCGTCTCCCGCGTGGTTAACGAGTCCTCGGCTAAGGAGTGGGTAACCTCGTTGAGGTTGGGGAGGTGCGGGTGGACGGTGCCTACATGAGCTGGGAACCAGACGAGTGTAACCTGATGGTCGGTAGAGCGGGGTGCTTGTTGCAAGGTGCGCAAGGTTTGGTGGGAGATACGACCGTCGATGTAGTTGATAACGGCAGAGGGGGAATCAGAGACGATGGTATGGCATGTTGGGTCTAGTGTGGCTAGCGCGATGGCCACTTCTTCAGCTTCCTCAGCGTATGGGGTTACTAGGCTGATAGCATGATGAAGAGAGCCTTCACGTGTGGTGAGAGCTAATTTCTGAGGTATTTTTTTTTCATGGGCTAGCCAAGTTTCTTGCAAAATGAAAGAAATTCCGGTTATGTACTATCGTCATCTCGATGAATAGAAACACAGGAGCGCGTGGCATTTAGCCGCGTCGGCCACAGGCTGCACGGTGCCACAGCGAGATGCGAAATGAAAAGAAATAGAAGAGGATAATGCCGTTCGGCTTTCTTCCCGCATCCGCATACCAAACGTTCTATTTACCTTAATCCTTTTCGTGGCATGCCGGCAATGAGCTATTTCATTTTAATTTGATAGGGATGCAGCGCATCTATCGCAGCTCAGGAAACTGTCAGCATGACAGATAGCTTAACAGTGCATGTGACTCTTCCGGTCTCCGTATGTTGTGCGACTATGAAAGAAGGAATTACTCGCAAGAGGGGATGCAGCCAGCAGAAGGAACAGAACCACTGTCTCCTTTTGGCATCTTGCTGCGACATGTGGACGACGAGGTAATTGGACACGCGCATCACGCTTCACCTTTCTAAAAGGATTTGAATTGTACGTTTCAAATCTTGGCTTAAACACAGTGCATACATGGTTGGAAAGTTGCTGTCGTTGCGATTGAGTGTTCGGTAAGTTGTCTCGATGGTTTAAGGTGAAGTCGGGAAGGCAAATTATTTTGTTTGTCAACAATCCTTGCATTGTCCCGATTCATTCCTTGATTATTCATGCGTTTGACGCGACGTTCCTGTTTCTGCAATCGCAACAGCGCTGTTGGCAAACAGCACTGTTGCCAACAGCACCGTTGCGTGCTGTTGGCAATCGCAACGGTGCCCATATAGACAATAAAATTACTCGGCGAAATATTACCTCAGAAAACTTCGTTGCACAAAAAGACAAACACTTTTTGTATCCACTGTGGATCGTCGCCTTTGTGATGAGCCGTAGACGATAGAGCATTGCTCCATAAGTTGTAAAGACGCAATATTTTGTTATAATGTGCTTCAAAGAACTCTCAAGAAAGACATCATTTTTAATCAGCATACCATCCAATACTTATTGCACCCCACGGAGAAGACTTGCCTTTTGATATGATTTTTTAATTGGACTACATAGGTGATGGAATGCACGCATCTTGGACCGAAACGCTGAACCTGTTGTTTCATCGTATTGCAGTACGCTCAAATGATTGGTCGCTTCATGGAAATGCATGACTTGACAGAGTTTCAACCGGACAGGCACCAGCTCTTGTTAAGTTGCTTGTAACCAAAACTTACAGCGAAGCTGTTAAGGGCTCAGTCCTAGAGGTTCTTGTCCGCGTGTAGAAAAAAAAACTATCATCATCAGCATTGGCTCGAGCGTCATCGTCTTTTTGAGC
This sequence comes from Dermacentor silvarum, assembly GCF_013339745.2. Taxonomy (NCBI): domain Eukaryota; kingdom Metazoa; phylum Arthropoda; class Arachnida; order Ixodida; family Ixodidae; genus Dermacentor; species Dermacentor silvarum. Next base: position 45,562,957 of record NC_051164.1, read on the forward strand.
GCTCGGCCCCTCCTCCCTCCAGGCCGGCTGAGCTACCTGTATCTGACTTCTCTTGCGCCGCTCGACCTTCTCATTATGCCTGCTGGGAGGCTAGCGAGGCTCGGCCAGTGTTGCCAGGTTTGGCTATATATAGCCAAATTGAGCTACGGTAAAAATTTGTTGGCGTCGACTTGGACGAGTTGGCTATGTGGCTATATTTGGGCTACTGAAAATCTGCGACTTAGCTGTGTTTGGGCTATAAGTGGCGCCCTAATCCACGCTCCAGAGGTGGCTCTAGAGGATCGGGCAGAAGCAAATCTCGAAGGCTATGTTTTAGCTGGCTGAGCCGGCCACGTGGCTGTGCGTGTGTGCGTGCGCGAAATGACCCCCCCTCCCCCCCCCTCGCCTTTCTTCGCCTCTCTGCGCTGTTGTCTGAGCCGGTGGCTTTTATCTTTGATGCACTTAAACTTACACCCTGCTTGACCGTTAGGCACCCTATCCCCGGGCATCGGGATGAACCTAGGCGTGGTGGGTTTTTTACAGTACACTGTACTAACATGGCTATGCTCAGGAAGGGCGAACAATAACATAGGGTCGGGGCCATCGGGCGATCGTGGCACCGACATGAAAGCTGGGAAGCACGGGTGGATGACACGCTCCAGTGTGTTCATGGCCATGTCTTCTGGATGAAGTATCGCGGCGGGCACAGCTTTCGACCTACTCGCCATTTCTGGCGCGAAGCTTTACTGACATTTTCCTTTTCCTGCTAATTGAATTTTTCTTCGTGCTTAGATTCGAGATTCATTTCGATAGGTTGGACGTAACATCGGGTCCTCCTCAGAGAGGAGAATCCAAACATGGGGAAGTGGGCTAAGTATGCGAGAACGTATAAAAAAAAATGGGAGCAAGATCCCGAGCCAAATGTGCGTTCTGGTGCTTTTACTTCTAGATGGTTTGCCCGTAACGTCGTGGATGCGGATACTCATTCTGCCAATATCGAAACATGTTTGCCACGAAGACATCAGTGCCCCACGTCACATGAACGTCACCCACCACGTTAGCTTAGCTTGTGAGGTGTGCTGCTGGCTCGATGACGCGGGTTTTATTCACGGCCATGGCGGCCGCATTTCGATCCAGGCGAATTGCAGGTACACGCGTGTACTTAGGTGTACGTTAAAGAACCCGAGGTGGCCAAAATTATTCCGGAGTCCCCCACTGCGTCATGCCTCCCAATCATATCGTGGTTTTGACACGTAAAACCCCAGCAATTATTAGAGTTTAGAACGTATTGGGGCTCCAAAGAAATAGCGTGGAAGCCACTGCGAATGCTCAAGACGGAAACTGTTTGGGTTTTGCGTCGGGCTGTCTATTTCATCGATTTAGCAGGAGCCCCAAAAGCTACCCCAAAAGCTTTCGTCAACAAATATGGCGGCACCCATCGAAGCGACGGCTCTAACCTAGCACAAAACTGGGCTCGATTCGTGGTAACGTGTGAAGTTCGTAAGCTAGAAGAAGTCAGTGCGGTTATCGCTTTCTCTCAACTAACATGTGTAATGAAGATTGATTCATTATACGCCGATGATTCCGAATTAAATGGTCCATTTCATGGCTCGTAGGCCTATCACGGATTGACTTGGCTAGGTGAAGGTGCGTAAAGTTGGTTACTCAAAACTAAGCGCAACAAGTTGCATGCTGCTAATAGAATAAGTTCTAAATTGTAATTAAAGGCGGAAACACGAAAGTCTAAATTACTTTTCTTATCATAAAATAGTATACTTTATGTTAATATCTATACCAGCTTTTCTTTGACGCCGTAGTGCCGCTGCAAACGCAACACGCTATCCGCAAACGCATAACGCCTATTCCAAAACTCTTCATTCCTGCATGCCCCGACGCTATCACCCGCAAAGCTCTTTGGGGCCCCAAACTTTAGGGGCCCCTATTCTAAAACTTTATTAACCATCAACATGGCTTTTTTACAGTAACCGGTTTTCACAGCATTACCACTGTTATAAATTTGTTGTTTACCATTGCTCTTTGTGCGCCATCGCGGCTTTTACAATTTTGAGCAAGTTCGGGACGTGCTTGTCGCCGACAACGATTGTGCGCTTCTTACAGTAGTGTGCCGGTTTGCGCAGTAATCTTTTAAAGCTTTGCTTACACCGATTCAGACAGTGAGTGGCATCTGTTGCCTGTCCCTTTTCTTAATGCATGTTCTTGGCCTGCTAGAGACCTAGGATGGCGGCCAGCTTGATGTAAATTGACACTATATAGGTAGTGTGTGGCCCAGCTAAATCGTGCCAAGCTAATTTTAAAAAAAACGAGAAAAGATAGGACGATCACACAAATAACACCAAATATCAGCGCGAAAGACTTGTCCTAGCTCAAAAAAAAAGGAAGCCGTGAGCACGTCGCAGATCGCTTGGCAGCTGAACTACACCGTAGGCAGAGATGACTTGAGAGATCGATGACGTTAAACATTATTTTGTGTTCACGACAGCTAAAAAGCACGGTTCTTAGTTAATATTACTGGAAATAACTAAAAATAATATTTTAGTGCTTTTATTTTATGACAGATACTACTGATTCGCCCTCTGCAGCGATTCGCTGGAACTTGAGAACTTCCTGGGCCAACCAAAAAGTTTTCTGTGCAAGCATGATGTCGCTGTTGATGTAAAGGGCCGGCCGTCACGGCGGCACGGACATTTTGTTACGACGGGCTGTGCAAAAAAGGATTGCCGTAGTCGAATGTGAAACTGTATACACAAATAAAATTGCAAATAAAAATGGCTATATTTGTCTGCGAAATATTTTGCACTTTTTTTTCTGTTTGGCTACAGTTGGGCTACAACTTCTCTAGCTTTTGGCTACGCTGCCTCGTCGGACCTGGCAACACTGGGCTCGGCATGCAGCGCGCCTCCGCATGCGTCTATTTACAGGGCCGCTGATAAATGGAAGGAAGGCGAGGAGGGCGCAGCCCGCCGGCCCGATGGCGGGAGAGAGATAGGCCGCTGCCACGCTTGACTGTGCGTGTGTGTGCCCGCACTCCCACTACGGCGCATGCGCGCAGCCCTGCCGGCCTCTGGCGCCTGTGTCTCGCCGACTCTCTCCGGGCTCTCGCCAGCCTCGCACCTAAAGGCCCGTTTCATATGCTGGGACTGGAGCGAAAAAAATCGGTGAAGTCGCAGGCGTCGCAATGCGATTTTTTGAGGGCACATTCACATGACTGCGATTTCAACAATGCGACTGGTGCGACGCCCAGGGTTGCTTGCTGCTAGGTTTTGTCGCACACGCCGCTTAATTATTTTAATGTAATGAGAAATACATGCGCGTTATAACTTAATTGACATCTCTTTATTAGGACCAAATAATACGTGCGTTTTGTAATTTAAAAACGCGTTCAAAGTTTAATTTGTTTTGGAGTGCGCAGCAGCGCTTTATGAAGTTCAACACGAGGAGACATTTCAAATGCAAACAGCTATTCGCAACTGGTCGTTCAGCGCTGTGTGCTGTCTCGTGTGTATTTTATGCCCGTGTCGTTCTTCCTGCGATACAACAAATTACAAGAGGATCCATGAACAAGCCCATATAGCTGTTATCATCGCATATGCAGTATTCGGAATTCGGCTGCAGCGAAGTCCTCATGTCAACGCAGAGACACTCGTGCTACCCGTGCTTAACGTCAGCTTCTGAAGAAAGATTGTGTGTATATTGCTCGTAATGCGCATAAGCGGTTCCTGCTCCTAGCAATATTCTTGCACCAAAGTTAGCCGCAAGCACCAACCCAACAGTTCACGTCTGCCCCTGAAGGAAGCCGCAAATGATCTGTGTGTAATTACTGAGCGTGCAATAGATTTTGTATTGTGAACGTTAATCTTAGCGCTAGCCTGGTTCGTCCGTCGCGGCGCGTGTGCTATAATTATTCATACAACTGCTCTTTGAATATTCCGAAAGGCGTAAAAGCCGACACCACATTTTTTTAGGAACTGCAGTCACTTTTGTAAGTAGTATCACGTCAATCTGACAGAGGACGTCGTCTACTTTCTCACGCTGTTAGTGTGCTGTGAATCTGTATCAAAAAGCTTAAGTTAATATGCTGCAGTACGTAGAGCAGCCACGTAGTCCCACGTCTAACATTAAAATACCTTGTTAGGAGCACGTTTCTTTGTTTAATAACAAAATCGAAAGCTAAAATTTTGTATTCATAGTGGCAAGTGTAAAGTAAGAAGCTATCGAAACTATCCGCTAATAGCACGCGTGTGCTTCTACCTGCTTGAGCACATTATCTTAAAAAGTGAGGCTGAAAACCCCAGATAACCAAAATCATATGCAACTGGAGCAGGCGTTTTCGTTCCTTTCCCGGAAATGAAAACCTGCATCCCAGTCTGTTAAGCTAGTCGTGTGCTTAACCTATATTAGACCAATGTTAGAGCATGCTAATTGGAGCCATTTCAAACTAGATTATTTGACCAAAATAAGAAAGTGCGAGGAAACCGTCAAGGTACAATGTAATCTGGTATTCCCGAACCGATTGTATTAGCAAAACTTTAAGCCTCCGTGAATTGCCTGCGTTAACCCAATGCTGAAAACAGGGGAAGCTGATTCCCTTTCCTGCTGTTGAAAAGCTGCTAGAAGCTCAAGAACAGACTACATATGTTCCGAGCGAAAGTGAGGGGCAATGACAAAATCTCTGAGCTTTCGTATGAGCTTTCACCTTGAATGCGAATGGAATAAAAATATTTACCTTTGCAAGTCACAGAATCAAAACATTCTCACATTTTTGAGGAGACCACATTACATGATTAAAATATAGACAACAAACAGTGTGCTGAAGTACAAGTACACACTGAACACACTTGATTTGCGTGGTTGCGTGGCCAGCTGCGCATGCAACAGCGTCTACAGCTGCTACCTCGAGGTAACTGCTAGTTTCCATGTGTGTTTTCTCTTATAGCCCATGTACCTGGCAAGGGGAATGGTTATACTTGGTCCCATTGCAGCATTGGCCTGTGCTTTTTCCTCCTTTTTTTAAATAGGTGGTGGCTAGCTGAGTCCGTATGTTTATGTATTTAGCATTTGTGTGCATCTTATGTGCATGTGTTTGTATCATGTACTGATTGTTGTACTTGCAGTGATGCAAGCATCTTATTCTAATATATTGCACCACAGTCACTTATTCAACTTTCTGATGAAATGTACAGAGTGTGGCCACCCAGTAATGGCTAAGATAGCAAGCAGGATAGGCAAAAAATATGATGCAGATCCAATGCACTTGCTTGAATCGACATGAGGTAATGTAATGTAACAACATAAATACCTGGTAATGTAACTCCCAGGTATTTATGTTGTTCAACTATAGTGAGTGGTATGCAGTTAATCTCATATGTAAAGTTAGATGGTCTTGTTTTCCTTGTTACGGTCATGGCCACAGACGTTTTTACGTTAATTGAGATCTGCCAATTAGAACACCAAATAGCTAAAGTGTTGAGGGATGTATTAAGTGCGATGTGGCCGCTGTAATAAGTGATTTCGCTATAAATAACGCAGTCGTAGGCGAACAGTTTTATATTACAACCAGTGTTAGCTGTGATGTCATTAATATAGATTAGGAAGAGTAATGGCCCAAGAACTGAGCCTTGGGGAACTCCGGAAGTAATGGCGACAGTGTTAGACAGCATTTTTTCGTAGATTACAATTTGTGAACGATTGGCTAGAAATTCTTTTATACAGGCTGAAAGGGGCCCTTTCCCAAGAACACTTTCAACTTTAGCGATAAATATGCTATGGCATACACGATCAAATGCCTTAGATAGGTCAAGTAAAATCATGCTATTCTGGCCACCCTGATTGACAGTAAATGCAAGATCGTGGACTAGTTCTGTTAGTTGGGTTACTGTTGATAAACCACTGCGAAAGCCATGTCGGTAGGGAGACAAGTAGCCAATGCTCTCTAGAAAAACCATTATGTGCTTTAATATAACCTGTTCTCGAAGCTTACAGAATGTCCTAGTTAATGAAATGGGTCTAAAATTTGAAATTCCTGCTGTGTCGCCTGATTTGTGTATAGTTATTATCTTTGCAATTTTCCAGTCGTTCGGTAGTTGCGAAGTCGTGAGTGATTTACGAAAAACTATGCCGAGGTATCTACTGAGTCAGAGCAAGCTCGGATAACTGGAATTTTGGTGAATATGAGTCGGAGCAAGCTCGGCCGACTAATGATGGGATATGGTTATAAGAGTTTATGCAATAATACATGTAATTGCAGACTCATTAGCAACATTGCCTCCACCTTGATGGGCAAGGCCTAATCCTCGTGATGAGTCTGCACACTTTATGAGCTGTGGATATGCAAGAACCACCCACACTTGGAAAGATGCTATTCACAGGAAGGAATGCAACCGGCTGTCGTCACTGCAAATTTTGATCTGTTTTGTTTAATGTGTTATCTATTGCTTATAAAACAAGGTGTTTTCCTGCTTTTCGCATTGTTGCATGTGTTTTACAGGAAGTAGAGACAGGGAAGCAAGGAAAGGCAAGGATGTTTATAGTGAAGTAGTTTCTTAGAATACTGCGATCTGTTACGACCAGTATAAACAAAACAAGTTCGATGCACTGAAGTAAGCGAAATATGAAATTACCTTTCAATATGAGCGTTAACACAGGTGCAGTAAGGATACAAAGTCTGCAATACATTGAAGGTTTATTGGTCTGTGTGCAACGAAAAAATGGTACATCATATAAATGCGAAAGAAGTGTTTAAATAATGCTTCGAAAACAAATTGACAATGCTGTTTATTCCCAGTTAAAGCGTTAAATATGCTATTGTAGAACATTTAATACAATATATAGTTTGCACGTTTGCTTTGCGAGATTGATAAGCAGTCGCGTCCCGCAGCGGAAGTAAGAGAACCTTGACATAATTCATTGGGAAAAATGCGCATAAAAGCCCGAACCAACCGACTGCAACTAAATGGTCGCCCGTATAGCGTGACCATTTAGCATTTAGACCTTAGCATTTGTCCGTAGTTGCATATTCTTTAAATTGTTCCGTCCGTATAAGCATACCGCGCTACACAACTGTGGCGTTTTCGTATATCGCGAATAGATTGTATAAACAGAAAATTGGGACGACATCCGAAGTCCATGTCTTCCCGTGAGGGAGACCTCGTTGTATTTACCAACTCCCAGCGCGTGTGAATAACGGAAATGCGCGCAAAAGTACGTACTGTCAGCACTCTAAGCCAACGTGAAAAAAAAAAAAAGCGTCGCGCGATTAGCAACGTAGCGTGAAAACAAACGCATAGAATCACAGAACCGAATCTGACCTACCAGTTGTTATCTACACTGTTCTCGAGTCGGTGCTGATGGTACGTACCGATTGCGCAATCCAAGGCTGCATTCACTTAGTCCCAATGTTTGAGGCTTGTTGAGCCAACATTTATAGACAAAAAAGTATTTATAAACGTTGCGTTGAGCGACCGACGCCATTTTCCAAAACAGACCGCTAAATAGTTCTCGGCGCAATTTCGACGGAAAATCGCAGCAATCGCGGCGAGCAACCAGTTGGTCGCAGCTGAAAATCGCAGAATCGGCGCTGCGACTGCGATTTTCGTCGCATGCGACGGAAATCGCGCCTTGTGAAACGGCCTTAACAGTGTGGACAACGGCGTTTAGCCGTTCCGTGACTTGAATTTCGTGCTAGCGCTCTTATCAGTTGCCCTTACGACTCACGATGGTCCGGCCGCGTGCTGTTCGTTCGCAGGAACAATGCAACGGGCGACCGAGCGCCAAAAGTGCGAATGGCCGCGCAAACGCCGCGAAAGATCGCATGCAGCAAAACGTACAGTCGCAACCTTTTTGAGGGTGAACACGGGAGCGCGTGGCTTTCTATATCACCGGCGCCGTCAGACGGCAGCCCCAATATCTGCGCGCATGCTCGGGGAGGGTAGGCTACTTTCCTGCGCATTACGTCATCGTAGCGCGCGTGTGTCGTCTGCTAGCAGTTTTTTCCCCTCAATAGAAAGCAAATTATGACGGAAACCACAATTTGTATGCTTTTATTCAGACCGTTGTGCTTCTTACGCTTGGCGTTATTGTAATTGCTTCAACTTTTCACTTTGTTTAGCTTTCCTTCCGCTGTGTTCTTATCGTACAACGAACACGCAAGGGAACACAAACATCCGAACTTTTATTTGGTGCAAGTTCAACAAAAGATTCATCCATTTAGAAGTAGTATTAGTAAGCAGGAATAATTTTCTCTTTGATGATGTTTGTATTTTGTCACACAACCCTTTGCGGAAACGACTGCTGCCATCCTAGTGACGCGTACAGCGCTGGCACAAAGTCATGATGCGCTCGAAGGTCCTCCCATTCTTGTCGAACGGCTGCCCACAGGTCGTCCCCAGTCGTCGGCCGGACAGGTTTTGGCACCATGGCTGCTTTGATCTACCCCCATATATTTTGGCAGATGTTTATGCCAGCGCCTTTGGCCGGTCAGGAAAGCATGCTGATTCTGCGATTTTCTATATGTTCCTTGACAACTTTTGCCGTGTGAACCGGCGCCAGGTCATGTTGAAACAAAGTCGGCATCGGGAAAGACGCTGTGGGCGTAGGGCAGCAGCACATTGTCCAAAATTTCTGTGCAGTATCGCTGCGATGTAAGGGCACCCTCTATGCGATGCAGCGGCCCGAGACCATGCCTTGACACCGCTTCACACGTTCACGCTGTTTCGGCCACTCGCGGCGACTTCCTGTACATTGGCTGGCTCGTAACTGCATGGAAATTGTATTTTTGACCATCCTTCGCAAAATCAAACGTGCATTAAGAAAAGTTTCTTACCGTGTGTCTCTGGTTCGCCAAACTCGCATCCGTTGGTCTTGGCGAGTTGTAAAAGTCAACTCATCCGAGAATTCCCTCGGCCCCAGTCATCTGCCATTCATAAGGCGTGTGCTTCGGCAAACTGGAGACGTGACTTCTTGTTCGAGGCGTCGCCGGACTGTAGCATGGGAAGCGTCCACATCTAGCTGCTCCCACACTTGCCTCGCGGACTGGAACGGGTTCTCGACGACAGCAGCTACCATAACCGCGTCTTCATTCTACGTCGTTGCCTTTTGTCGACGCCTGTGTGGGGCACCACAGAGTCGGCCTTCCTTGCTGAATGCCTGAATAATCCTGTTGGCGGTCTTTAGCGGCCTGTGCACGAGAGCACCGATGGAGCGCTGTGAATATCCCTTGAGCGAATATTGTACAATTTTCCACCTCTCTTCTTCGGGAACGCAGGTCATGCTGAAATTCAGTTGCTGCTCTGACCGATGCGGTAATGTGCAAGAATATATATACGCTCCTCAAAGACGGGAGCCGCTTTTTAAATATGCCCACAAGTGTCATGAGCATGCGTGGCCTGGCTGCAGATCAACAATGATCTTGAGAACGCCCACAAAACATTGCATATACTTTCAAGTTTATTGATGCATCGTGGGTAGCGTAATGAGAAGTTCAACATTGTCACCAATCCCGAACCGTACGGCTACCTTATTGCGGTACGCGCGCTGCAGACGACACGCACTTGCTTGCGTGACGCAATGCGCGCGGCGGGAGAATTTGCGCACGCCGGACACACTGCGCATGAGGAATGCTTATCGTTGCCGCCGCTGAACCGCGCTGTGAGCACAGAAGGCCACGCGTTCCCGTGTTCACCCTCAAAAAGATTGCGACTGTACATCCAGTCGTTCGGAAGCTCTAGTCGTTGGTCAAGAGGTCGTTGGCCAAATACGCCGCGAACGCAGCAGAGCCGGCAATGTGATCGCTTATGTTCGACGACGAAGTGTCTATCGTAAAGACGGATGACTTCAACGTTGACACTGCATGCCCGATTGGAAAGTTGTTCACTTCGTTTACGCTCGAGCGCTTCGGGTTGACGTGTGTGAACGAACCGACGGTACCAACTACAACAAACCGGACGTGTATAGACATCGTGTTTATGAAGAACGTGCCGACCGTTGCCATACACCCATAGAGACCATAAAGCCATGGTCACTAAATAACCGAAAACCACCAGATCATATATATATATATATATATATATATATATATATATATATATATATATATATATATATATTCCTCATTCTTTAATAGTTCAAATGACCACTACACCATCACACCTTAACAGTCATAATTGAAAATGCATCATTCCCACCACAGTACAGCTTCAATAATCTTCCAAAGTGTAAGCCCTTCGGAGTGGAAGGGCTGACACTTTTTAAGTTCAAAGCTACTTGTGCTCTTAGTGCGTGGATGGCGTGCTCAACGCGATTTTTAGGTCCCTTCTAAGCCATGAATATGAGATATTTTTGCTAGTGCTTGGACGTTTGTCGCGTATAGTATTTTTGTCGCATATACGTGATGCAATAAATACCATGCAAGACAAAAAAAAAAGCCGTGGCTTCAGGGAAGCTGGCTCGTCTTGCACCGCGAAGGCGTGGGAGTAGAACAAATTTTACGAAACTTTCTTTTCAAAGCCACTAATTTACTTTGTTTACAGAAAACTCGCTGAGAAATGTGACGTCAATCTGAGGATTTTTAGAGCTGTTTTTAATCTTTCTAATCATTTTTCATCGCGGCACAATTTCACCAAGGTCAAGGAAAGTTCACGCCTAGGGCACCGCCAACATAGCCACCTAAGACTTTGGCCTTAAGATATAGAGAGGAGACTACAAAGAGCAAACAGACAGTCCTCTGGCTTGCTACTCTGAAATCTGATTAGAGTATTCATTTCGGTGTAGCATTAACGACATTATTCGTGGAATTGTGCACATGGTGGGCACAATTTACGTGGAAGAACAATTTTCGCGATCAGCATTTCCGGAAGACAGTAGCCGAAATAAATTGTTTTCAGTGTGGGCATATCACTAGCAGCGCAGTCATTCACACATCCAAATACAAGATGGCGCAGATTGCTGCGCTGCTGCGTTCTACAGTGTTTTGTTTTGAGCGCCATGGGCAGGCCAGCTGAACTGTCTGGTAAATAGCTGCCTTACTAAAGCTAATGACTGGTTGCAAAAAAAAAATATCTCGTACTGCTGCGGAACTCGATGTCATTCATTGCCGCAAATCTGTCGCGTTTTACCATTAGGCAACTTTCCACGTAGATCATATTCATTCAAGAAAAATCAGACCAGTAAAATTGGGTACAGTTTTGCAAGTCGCTCAAGGGTACCCTGAGTACGGTACGGTGCACACGTGGGCCATCCTGCAGTGCCCAATCGAGCCCGACAAGGACGCTTCAAGAAATCACTCACAAATTCCCCGGGAACGACCAGGACCTGATTGGCGCCCTAAAAACCAAATACCTTGGTAGCGACCTCGCGCTGCCCAGCCTCCTAAGATACGTAGAGGAACCAACACCAGAACTAGCAGCTCCGATCACCGAGGAAGAAGTGTATGCCCCGGCACGAGCCTCACAGCGTAACACCACTTCCGGGGCAGACAAAAGCACCAACGCCATGATTAGAAACCGAAGCCCCAATGCACATCCTGGACTTGACCGAATACGTAAACGAAGAACTCTGGAGCACGGACCACATACCGAACGAGTGGAAACACGTAGAAACCGTGACCATACCCAAGCCCGTCAAGAAGCCTGCAATCGACGCGGGCTTCTTGAGGCGACCCTTCAGGAGGCTGCGCCGGCAGTGGAGACATTTTCGGCAGCGAGCGGGATGCGTTGCGCGCCCTAGAAGTCCGAGGTGATGCGGGTGCACGGAGGAGGAATCTGCAAGTCCTCCGGCACAATCGACCTCTATCTAGGGCGCCAGTAGATCACGAAGAGGAATAACACGAGCATTCTGGGTTTTGGATCCAGAGCAACCTGAAAGACAAACTAGCCATCCAAACCCTAAGGTGCGCTATGAACCAGATCTCGCGGATTATCAAAATAATAATAAGAAGCCGCAAGGGCATGCCAGAAGAGTACATGCTCCGCCTCGTCCAGGCCCTGGTGATGAGTTGACTGACGTATAGGATGCCGTATGGCTACCACTCGCTAAACAAACACGACCAGGAACAAGTCAATGCAATCCTCAGAGGCGCGTACAAACCACCTCAAACGAGAAGTTTGCGGCCCTCGGGATCCACAACACCTTCGCTGAGCTGTCGGGCGCTTGTTATGGCTTCACAAAAAGCCAGACTACAGAACACGGCGGCTGGCAGAGCCATCCTCCACCGGGCCATAACGGCAATGGAACTCCATGCCCTCGATGGGCAACGATCACTCCCGCCGGAGGTCAGAAGCAGGATCAAAGCGAGCCTCATCCCATATAACATGAGTCATCAACTCCACGAAGGACGACGTAAGGCTCCCGTCAACAGACAGCGCCGACAATTGGAGGGTGACCCATACGCAACGTACGTGTACGTGGCGGCGTACCCCAAAAGGGACCTCTTCGTGGTAGCTGCCCTGTACGGAAAAGACCTTCTTGACCCTCGCTGCCGCCGTCAGGACAGAGACCCCAGCTGCGGTGTAGACCATGGCCGCGGCGCTAGTAATAAAGTAACAGGACAAGCTGGGCAGGGAAGTTCGCGTCGTTACCGAGTCGCAACTGGCCTGCCGTAACTTTACCAACGGACAAACACCGATGCTGGCGGCCAAGATCCTAGTCCCGTTGCTGCAAGAATCCCATCGAATCACGTGGATGCCGGGCCACATGGGACTGGAGGCGCCGGAAAGGGCGAATGCCTTTGCTCGTGTTCTATTCAACCGAGTGGGGCAAAACTAATCGTCCCATCAATCCCCATCCTTTACCTTCGTGCCGCTGCCATCCAATTACTGCAACCGCCTCTGAATCCAGCGGCTCAACCGCAGGATTTATCCTCCTCGTCACAAAAAGCTAAGCATTGAAGAGGCAGTAACTCTCAGACCTACACAGATACAGCAAAATGAACCCACTAACAAATCGCGGCATCTGCCCCTAGTGTGGCGACACACGCCCTACACTCTTCCACATCTCGTGGGGGTGTGCGGGCAAACCGCAGCGCTTAAAGAAGCCGAGCACATTATTTGAGCGGTGGGCGGTAGAGTTGACCAGCGATACCCTGTCGTGCTAAGGAGCGCTCGTCCAGCAAGTTCGTCGACGAGCCATAGTTAAGGAAACCCTGGAAGGAGGACCCCACCCACTCTACCTCAAGAGCAACGACCTCAATGGTTCAAATAAATTGTTTCTCTCTCTCTCCCTATCTCAACACCAAAGAGTTTACAATGAAGTTGTGGTGAATCCCGTCTCACGCTAGGTTTGCTGGAAATGACGAAGCTGACGATTTTGTGGACACCGCACTCTCACCCCTTGAATTGAAAATAGCAAGTGACAGTGACAATAAAAGAAACGCTCAGGCACACAAATAGCTGGCGCCAATCGCCACATCAACCAGCGTGTAGCTACAAGAATGCAACAACTCCTGCCCCACTACTTCTTGCCTATGTTGTTACTCGGTTGTTTACGTTTGCCACGTCCCCTAGTGTAAAGCAGCTAACTTAAAAAAAGTCCAGGTAACCAGCTCCCAGCCTTTTTTGCACCCCCCTCCACCCACTCTTTCCCTTATGCACAATTGGGTTAAAAGGGTTGTAAGAAATAAGATACAAGCAAAGCAATGCGAGTCAACGCAGACACCTTCCATCTGGACAAGAAGGTTCTCTTTATTATCGACTACGGTTCCGTCAAGTTAAGGTTAATCATACACATACCTAAAAGACACATCCTATTTGAGATGCCATTGGTCGCACAATTATGTTTGTCACAACAGCAAAGAAAGATTTTACGGATGTAACCACAGCAGTGCGAGTAAAAACAGACTTCCAAATAGATAAAAAAACTGTAGCCCTTTTGAAACTGACAAAAGTTTCGCCATGATAAGACGATAACTAAATATCTTGTCAATGAGCTTATGATGCAGTGAAACTCCGAACAATTGGAATTTAATACGGGTGTCACACGGCGCCATTTCGATCGTGATCGTGCCCGATCAGGATCGAATTTGTCTCCGCGATTGACACCTTTGCACACGCTGCAGGAAGTAGCCAATCGCGGTCGAGAATTTCTATCCAGATCCGTCTCGATCGCGATTCAAAGCGAATGTATATAATAGTAGTGGCACCGGTGAAACACAGTGCCAAAAATATCATCGGCTCACTTTTGGATATTAAACAAAGGTAAATAATTAAAGTAGTACTAAATAAATGACACAGCAAAATGCTATTGTGTGGCACGCACGCAATGGGAAACACAGGGACGGTTTGTAAAAGTATGGTAACGGTGTCGTTTACTAAGTTTTCTTTTATGAGGGTAGTGTTACATTAACCAAACTGGCCACTGTCCTAATCATCGCCTTAGGCACCATCGAGTTTCACTGATAGGGTAGCGATAATCTTACTTGACTCTGCACTGACATGAGTTAAGCTGCCCTCCGTTGATAATTCATGCAAAGGTGCTTGCACGGTATAAAGCCAAGGCAAGGGAACCCAACGAAGCTTTCATTGCCCAAAATACAGGCGATAAGTGTGTAGCCAAGCCTTCAGTTTAGCTACAATATGTAGGTATATACTATCTAGAAACTCAGTTTGTGGCAAATGGTTCTTTCAGTTGTCCTATGTTATCTGTAATGTTCTTCAAGAAACCATCAGTTGTAATAAGCGGTCCTGCTGTCACCTTGTTCTCGTCATTCGTCTATGTAGCACTTCTTTCTCTTGCATTACCAACTCGCTCAGCAGTCAGTCTCTTACAAGTTCGAGATTAAAGAAGAAAGACCTAACACTGCCTCGCATGTGTCTTGGAATAAATCATTGCATTAGGCCGTGACTTTAAACAATCAACTGTTGGTGTGGGTACACCTATGTCTAAATATTCTCGCAGAAATTACTGCAAACACATTCTCGAAGGCACCAGAGCAGCATCGTAATGACAGAACTGACTTGTTACAATTACTAGAAACCTTCCATCGGTTCAAATATTCTTCGCAGCTGGCCGTTTTTGTCTTTTGACACTGCAGAATCATTAAAAAAAGGTAGCACCATAGGGGTTTTTTTACTTCAACACCGTCAAAACACTCGGACAGACAATTATATGAACTAAACGCTGCTGTCCAGGTTCTTTTGCGAAAACTCCTACGCTGTAGTTACACAAAACATAAAATTGCAGCCAAATTGGGTTTGTCTTCAAATGAGTTTGTTATAACTACGTTCACGACTACCACTTATGTGAACAGCATGCATTGGTCAAGTTATTCAAATCTTTTGGCACATAATTTCGTGAACGTGTATTGTCTCGTAATTTGAAAGACTCAGCTGGCATCGTTTACATTGTGCATTGCACTAAGCTGTTTTCCATTCCCTTCGTGGACCCTTGTTTCCGCCTGCTCTGTGCAGCGTATGTTGTTCACTGCTATCAAATAATCTCAGCGTTGTTTTCCTGTCCAGGTTCACACTCACGTCTCTGTGCAAAAGTCGTGGACGATTGACTTTATATGCGCACTAATCTCACTGTTTCGGCTGCCCATCTCTGTGCTTCACGAGATGTGTGGCCAGTTGAATGTCATCTATAAAGGAATCTCCACACAAATAGCATGTAACCCTCTCGCACATATGTCCGTCGAGGGTTTCTCTATCTGCGAAACGAGCGCCGCAGTGAGCGCACTGATTCGGCGATTCATCCATGTGGCGAAGGCGATGACTTCTGAGACTTGAGCTGTTCCCAAAAGACTTACTACATATTTGGCAGACGAATGGTTTCGTGCCCGTATGCAGGTTGAAATGCTCTTTGAGGGACTGCTTGCTCTGGAATGACTTCATACATTTTGGGCAGACATGGGGTTTCTCGCCTGTGTGCGTGCGTTCATGTACATTAAGGTGCGACAACTGCTTGAATGATTTTCCGCATGTCTTGCATCTGTAGGGACTAACGCCTGTATGCATGCGTTGATGTACGTTAAGGTGCGACAACATCTTGAATAATTTTCCGCATGTTTCGCATCTGTAGGGAGTAACGCCTGTATGCGTGCGTTTGTGAGCATTAAGATGGGCCGACTGCGCGAATGATTTACCACATGTTTCACAATTGTAGGGTTTCATGCCTGTGTGGGTGCGCTGGTGTATTTTAAGGTGACTCGGGATTTTGAAGAATTTGAAGCATGTTTCGCATTTGTAGATCTTTTCTCCTGTGCTCTTCTGGCAATGTCTTACTGACTTCGTCATCTTTACAGAGGGTAGATGACATGCTTCACAAATGTAGGATTCATCGCCATAGTGCTCGGTGGCGTGCCTGTGTAGGGTATGCAGTGTGGTGTAAACCTTGCTGCAGACACCGCAGACACCGCATAACTCTTGCTGTTCGTTTTCCTCGGTTCCGGTAGCATTCCTGCATGAAGCCGGACAAAGGAGCTCAAAATGGCGTACCGACCACCGTTTCCAAAATGCAGCAACACGTTTTCGACAATTCAGATTTGGCAAGCAAAAACGCGCATTTAGGCGAAAGTTACTTGATTTACCTGAGTGTTACCTTCATGCGTTTGAATTTATCTTTCCTTTTGGGCTCTAGCTTTGCAGATATTTAAAGCGTCCGAATTTGGTGGTCTGCAACGCGGAGAAAGACGGTACTCATTCGAGTTGGAAACAAGAGAATCCTATTTGTTGTCTCAATCCATCAATTATAACCTATATTTAAAAGATGTGGGTGAATAGAAATATCCGAACTATACTACTGCCTAGGAACCAGCCTGGTTTAAACTTCGATAATATTCGTGCATTTTGAAATCGATAACAAACGAGGTTCGAGGCACATAGCCTGAGGTGTGCCCTCGGAAGTTAAACGTCTGAGGACGATTTAAGAAGACTGTTTTGTCCAACATAGAATAGATGTAGAAAAGTTGTTTTTGCCGAGCGCACTGAGCAACCGAAACGCGTATATTCTAGTTCTATACGGCGTGGGCACCAATACGTTTATTGCTTCCGTGTTTTCACGTACAGCAGTGAATTATACACTAGTGAGGGATGTTTTTTATTGTTCATCGGACTGTGCAAAGTAGACACATTTGCACAAATAGTAAGCCATCATAAAAAAAACATATTGCCGCCCTTATAAAGCACTTAGCGTTACATTAGGTTTCGTGATACCAACATACAACGCTTTATCTTTCTTCATTTTTCTCCAGTGCTACCACTTTGCCTCCTGAAAGAGCGCACCAGGTGGGAGCTGCCACTGTGCATTTTGCGCTGTCTTTGTTCTTATTTAGAACAGTGTTCGTGCTGCATCAAAGTGGTTGCTGCGCATCAACCAAACCTTTAGCAAGACGATCCGTGGGGCTAAGCCGACGCGTGAAGCGAGCGGTCCTCGAAGACGAGCGAAGGATCACCGCACATTTAGGCCATATGTACGATTGTCTTAGCCATATTCGACTGTGACACAGGAATATCTGAAAGTGCTGCCTGTCGAATAAGTTTGGTGTCATGAAGGACATCGCAGTTCTCGATGTTATTGGACAAAGCAGTCAGCAGTGCCGAGTAAGTTGTATATATACTCGTCCTGTCAATTTATTTGTCCACGGCAGATTACCGTAACGATGAATAAAGACCTGAGCGATTCTGATTTTGTGTGTTTTAATCACTTTGCGTATTATTGATATATTCATATATATATATATATATATATATATATATATATATCGCCTGACCAAGGCTGGACCCCGCATGAAACGTTGGAATTAAAAACATCGTGCGCCCACATGGTATAAGTGCCTGTATATATGTTATTCTTTCCGAAGTTTTACGTGCCAAAGCCAGTTCTCATTATGAGGCACGCCGTAATTGAGGACTCCGGATTAATTTTGACCACCCGGGGTTCTTTAACGTGCACTACAACGCAAGCACACGGGTGTTTTTGCATTTCGCCTCCATCGAAATGCGGCCGCCGCGGCCGGGATTCGATCCCGCTACTCGTACCTCGTGCCCAGCAGCGCAACGCCTTAGCTGAAACAACCAGCCGCGGCGGGTCTGTATATATATATATAAGCATAACCACATAAAGCCAACAGACAGTGAAGCCAAGGAAAACATCGGGGAAATTAAGTGTGCATGCAATTGGAATGCAGAAAATAATGCAAAGGGAAATGAATAAATTAATAATGAAGAAAAGGCAATAATGAATAAAGGAAAACTTTCATTTCCTATTTCTGTCTCATTTTCTACATTCCAATTTCAACCACACTTAATTTCTCCGATGCTTTCCTTGGCATCATTATCTGTTCGCTGTATGATTAACAAAATTGAGCCCTCGGATCCCTTTTTTCGTGTGTAGATATATATATATTGTCAAGGTGTGTATTGACAGGGTACGCAAAGATTCAGAGGTCGACCTCGGTGCAGTAGCCAGAACCCTGCGAGCAGTCAGAACCAGCGCCATGCGTAAAGCGCTGGTGATGCACCCGACTGGCCGGCACGTCGTTGCATTTCATGCGCTGGAGATTCGCCTGGCTAATAGGCACTGCATCGTTACATTTCTCCCCCGGAGAAAAAGGCACCATCCTGGCGATCTAAGAATACGGTATCATAGAGAGATCATAGAAGGGCATGAGCCGACATACATGAACATTTCGCTACCGGGGGGGGGGGGGGGGGGCGCTGATCACAAGACCGCGACACAGGCTCTACGACATAATTCACAGCGGAAGTTTGTGCAATTACATGGTAAGGTCCATGATATCTTAGGAGCAGCTTAGAAGGAAGGCCGGGAGCTAAAGGTGGAACCCACAGCCACAGCAATGAATCGGAAGGGAAGCTTGAAGGGTCAGAGCCACCACGACGAAGCTTCTGGTGTGCCTGATCTGCGGTAGTAAGACAACGGGCGAGTTGTCTGCATTATTCAGTATGCTGCGCAGCTTGACATACAGGACCACATTCCAATCAATCAGGCTAGTAGGGTAGAACGGTATCGATGGTGCAGGAAGTTTCGCAATCTTACAGTAAGAAAAATGGAGAAAAGCCAGTGGTGGCTTGAGTGGTAGTATTATAGGCGAGCTTTACGAACGGAAGCGCAGCGTCCCAGTTGGAATGGGCGGACGCGACAGACGTGGCGAGCATGTCCCTAAGAGTACGGTTACGAGTACGGTTTAGAGTACTCATTCGTCGGCGGATGGTACGTGCTAGTGGGCCTGTGGTTAATGCGACACTTCTTCAGAGGCGACGTTACGACTTCAGATAGAAAAGCGCGGCCTTGATCACCAAGAAGTTCCCGAGGGCCTGCATGACGAAGAATAAAATGCCGCAGTGTGAATGATACAACGTCTTGGACAGTTGCAGAGGGAAGTGCAGCGGTTCCTAGCTAAGCATGCGAGATGATGCACTGCAACGGTAATGAAGTGGTTTCCAGCACCGGTACAAGAAAGCGGACCGTAAAGGTCGATCGATCAAAAGGACGGGATGGTCGACGGATGTGGCTGTAAAGATGCGGCAGTCAATGTAGGACCTACTTTCGGAGCTGGCAGTCGAAACAGCAGCGGGCGAACTTGCGAAGGAACTTGTACATGCAGGACAGTAATACCGGAGCCTAAGGCGGGTGTAGATCTTTAACACGCCACCGCGTGCACATTGAGGATCAGTGTGAAACAATGTTCACAAATCATCCCGAATATAACGCAGTATTACTAGGAGCCATTGCCGAACCTCGAGGACATAGTTGCAACGGTAGAGGAGTTGGTCGCGAATAGCTAATTGATGTACCTGCCGCCGTTGAGACCTAGATGTCCCGACACTGGCAGGATCAGCGAGAAACTCCAAAAGCGAAGAAATCAACGGGTCTTTGCTTTGCTCAGAGCGCATGTCATGGATGCCAAGTGCTGAAGGACAAACTTGAGTGGGCAAAGACTGTGTACGGCAGGTGAAATTGGCGAACGGGGGAGATCGTCGCCATCGGTGTGCTTGCGTCCAGAGCGGTACACGAGAGACCCGTATGTCATAGTCTGGCAAATGGAGCGCCCAGCGCACGAGGCGGCCAGAGGGGTCTTTGAATGAGGACAGCCAGCACAGCGCATGGTGGTCCGTTACTACATCAAAATGGCCGCCGTGTAATTAAGGTCGAAATTTCGTAAGGGCCCAGAGTATTGCTAAACACTCATTTTCTGTAACAGTAGTTTAGCTCCGACTTTGTCAGCGTGCGGCTAGTATAAGCAACGACGTATTCCTCAAGACCACGTCAATAGCAGCAGTGACTAACCGCACAGAGAACGCGTTTGCCGGCTGTGAATATGGGCATTTTGTCTATATCCTCCTATATAGCTCGCTTGGTGCGCGCTTACGCCGCTGTTTGAGTAACGCAATGCGCGCGGTTACTTCATTTAGTTATGCTAGGAATGAGCAACGTGAACGTTCTGCAGAACAAAATAAGCTGGAGATCGCGTTAATAACCAGGAGAACGTAGCAGATATGGCTAGCTCATGCTAACGCTTTTACACCCTATCGTTTCCTTTCTTTTGTTTCATGCATTCGATTTGTTTTACAACAGTGCCTCCCGCGCACTGCTGTTTCTTTATTAAGGCGAAATCCTTAACTGGCTCTTGGGAAGCGGAATGGGGCCGTCGGCGGGGCCGCGGTACCAAAAATAAATACAAACCGCATAACTATCGCGTCTCGTTGACTTGGTATATATACCAAAGTATAGCGTGGAAAGGCACAAATGTCTGACTAAGATGACTGATGGGTCATGGCATCATTAACTTGATGTACTTGCAATCACGTCACGATTAACGCTAACAATATGACACAGCACTCTGCACCAAATTTCAAGGTGTTTATTGACAGGGTACGCAAGGATTGAGACGTCGACTCGGTGCGGTACTCAGCACCCTGCGAGCAGTCAAGACCGGCGCCCTGCGTAAAGCGCTGGTGATGCATTTGACAGACCGGATCTTCTTCGTTACATTTCATGCGCTGGAGATGCGCCTGGCTAACCGCCACTTCTTCGGCGCAAAGCGCGGATAACACAGTTTTCCGAGGGCGAGATCGAGGGTAATTGGGCATCGCAGCGACGCCCTCTCCCTTCACGCAACACCTGGCGCACCCTCTCGGCCGCAGATGCGCCCTTTCGCCCGCTCTGCTCCACCGAGGCGCGCTCCTGCCGTGGCGTCGCAGCCAATCGTAATTTTGGGTGCCGTTTCTCTGCTACAGACGCTGGATGCTGGCTTTTTGCTCATTGAGCCATTTGATGCATTCGCATCAATATATTTCTTCCTTCCTACGTACACACATGGGAGCCCCCGAGGTATAGATGCGTGTTAATGGCAGAGCCTTATTGCTCATACCATCTGACATTCTGCCATTTCTGGGATCTAACTTTGGATGAATTTCACGGTTTAACGCGCCAACACGACTATTTGATTATAAAGCACGCCATAGTGGGAGACGGCGGAATAATTTCGACCACAAGGGGATCTTTAACTTGCCTCCCAATGCACGGGACACGGTAGGAATCATAACTTTGATCGAGCGCACATTTCGTCAGTGCAAGCTTACTGAGCTCGAGGCAGCATTCCCTGTCTTCTCCCAGTTGCTCCTATAGAATTACTAAGGAAATTTGGGCTCACCTCCCTGTTGTTTTCCAAACTGGCTGATGCTTCCTCCATGCCAGCGCGGCTTGTACTGGGTATTGCGTCATCGCCACCACTGCTGCACGCAGGAGGCCGGTAACCGGTGCTTCCTTTTCCCGCCATGTCTGTATGCCCTGAAAGCACGCCTGTTAATTCGCTAGTGCACCTCATTTACACACTTGGCATTTTTCACAATAACCTTACATGGTCTATAGCATCAAATGCCCTTTAAAATATTGTTTTTGATAAGGTAGCGTCATTCGTGCAGAAAGGGAAGGTCTAAAACCGTACTGTGATGGCGTTTTAACCAAGTGTTCATCAAGGAAATTATATTTTATCGAATATAGTACTCTCTACTCCCTTTGAGAATGTTATTATTGAAACCAGCCTCTAATCTCTAAAATTAATTATCTCCCTTCTCTTGTGCGCCAGGTGCTTTTCATTTAGCTGCACCAAATTTTAAAAATTGCCACTGGTAGATAGAACCAATCTGATCCTTAAGCTATATTACTAGATCAGATGGACGTTACTTCAAATAGAAATCGAAATGCTTCATTGAATAGTTATCACAATTGCAAAGATAGCAATATGGCTCATATTGAAATTTACGAATTGTAGCAGGTGCACTACAACATTGGCGTTCCATTTTAATTTTATGCTTAAATGCAGAAAACACTGTTCTCAAAAAGAGGAAAGTGGAACAACAATGTTTTTTTACCGCAAGTTTATTGGCGCATATCTCGAAACCGATGCCATCGTCGGAATTTGTATGAAGCTGATATGGCTTGCAAACTCCGTAGCTACATGCGTAGGTTGCAATATGTGCATTAGATTATAAGTAAAAACCTAATTAGTAAAGTTCCTGAATTAGTCAATTCCGAATTGGTTTGCTAGTGGAAGCATCGTCAGCCTCATCAAGTTCGAGGATTTCAGTTGTGCTATCTTCCAATGGCGATTTGTAAAAATTCGGCGCCGCTAAATTAATACACCACTATAATGGTTACTTTAGCACCGTTCATAGGCACAGGAATAATAGGGGTAACTGAAAGAATATACCATGCGATATATTTTAATGACCTATATATAAAAATGCGATTCACTTGAGGCGATAAAAAAAGAAGCGATGAGTTCTCGACATCATCGTCATCAGACAATTTTTATGTCCACTGCAGGACCGTAGGCTTCTCACTGCGATCTCCAATTACCCCTATCTTGTGCTAGCTGCAATTTACAGCTGCAAATTTCCTAATTTCATCACCCGACCTAGTTTTATGCCGTCCTGGACTGCGCTTCCCTTCTCTTGGCCAGCATTACGTAACTCTGTCTGCGTATTCGTTGACAGAGATCCGCTTTTTGTCACTCTGATATCGAAGCCTGACGCACGAAGAGCGCCTGATGAACTGCCCACGCGACGCTTTTATCCGTTAATGGATTGACCGCCTGTGCGCGACTCTTACTCGCGAAGATAATCTCGCGACGACCTACTGTCACCTAGATTGAATGCCTCAACAGGTCATCACAACGAGCTATTCTGTCGTCAAGACAGCGTCGACAATAACGCAAATGATCAGAAATGGTAACGTGACAGGCTATGACAATGTAACTTGTGTTACTTGTGTTAGGGTGCAGAACACCGGCATCCGAAAAGGACGGACCGACCGCTACGTAAGACACGCTTCAAAGTTGCTTAAAAATTTGTAAAATGCAGATCTATTCAAATAATCGCAATGACTTGTCAGATGTGCTATGAATTTAGAAAATATGCTCTGACGGAGTTAGATACTAAAATATAGAAATGTCAGTAGCAATACGGCCTCAATGAGCGCTTTAAGTGCAAGGGTCTGTAGGCACGTCCCCTACAAAATGCTACTTTCGCAGTAGCAGACTCTAGCGATAGGCCATGCTACGAAACTCTTGGGCTGATAACTTGCCGAGAACGAACATTCTGTAGAAAGTTAAAAAATCGATGTTCAGTCAGAAAACAGGTCAGCACCAAGCAACATTGCCGGATGAAAATGAGTATTCTGTCGGTGGGCAAGATCCAGGCGTGTTTTTGCCTTTCAGCTTCCACTTCCTTACTATCCAACAAGACATGGAGAATGGTTAGTGACTGGCCACATCTACAGCAGATGGGAGGCTCATTGCCGGTCAAGAAATGATGATATGTGTTTTTTTTTTTGCGGCGCAAGGGCCAGGTATGGCCAAAGAGCGCCATGACTGATAATGTTGTGTTAAGCGCTGATTGATTAGTTGCGATGATAAGAGGTAACATGGCTGTAAATTGGCCTAAAATCAATCGCTATCGTAGAAGCGTAAAACGATATATAGTATAAAATTATGATAGTGATGTGTGGAGTGGTCTATGGGTACAGTACGAATGACAAGTGATCATGAGGATAAAATGCAAGAGAATGGAAATAGCACGTATGCCTCCTTAAGGCCTTTGAGCCCAAAGGCTGTGAGGCGGGTGCTTTCTTTAACGCAGCTACCGCAGCAGAAACCTCTGTGAAGAGGCCGTGCTACGGATTGCCTGGAGCTATAACCTGAAAACTGTGTACATCTTTTAAGAATTCCAACAATGATTGATATTTAAAGAGAGGTTCTATACCTAAGATCATTAGAGGATGAAGTGGAATTTGCTGCCGGTGTGGTAATGGAAAATGCTTTTTCCGATCAGCGTTCAATTCAGTGCATTGCAGCAGGATGTGAAGCACAGTAAGTGGCTCACCACATTTATTACACATGGGTGAATCACCACCGGACAAGAGGTAAGCATGTGTACTGTATGTGTGTCCTATCCTAAGTCTGCAAAGTGTTACTTCTGTGCGGCGGTTCTTTGATACCGGCGGCCAGTTACCAAGATATGGCTTGATAACATATAGTTTATTTTCTGTTGCTTTATCCCACAACCGCTGTCAATAAGCCCTCAGCTTTTTCTTTAGGGTGGGCTTGAGGTCCACAACAGGGACAGTCGTGGAAGAGATGGAAACCTTCGCGTGGACGGATGTGGCTAGCTGGTCAGCCAACACGTTACCTTCTATCTCTCGGTGCCCCGGCACCCAGCATACCACGATATGTTGCTTGGACGCATAGGTGGTGCATAGTACTGAGTAAAGGGATAGAACTACAGGGGTTTTATATTTTTTGACAGTTTTTAAAGCTTTTACGACGCTCAAAGAGTCTGTGCATATGACTGCCTTTGGGATATTAGGTTCTTTAATGTGTTTAACGGCGGCCAATATCGCGTGGGCCTCTGCTGTGAAAATGCTTGTGTTAGGGTGCAGAACACCGGCATCCGAAAAGGACGGACCGACCGCTGCGTAAGACACGCCGGAATTACACTTCGACTGCATCTGTAAAAAATTCAGGAGAGGAGTATTTGTGCTGTAGTTCGAGGAAGTACTTCGTATATGCGCGACAGGTGCATGCTTTGTAATAGCTACGAAAGATGTGTCACAGTGTATAAGTTGCCACTGCCACGGCGGTGGCCGTATAGCAGGGGGCATAAGGTGGCATTCAAACAGTGGAACCCTTGTTTCGTCAGCTATGTCTCTAATGCGCAATGAGAAAGGCTGTGCCACTCTGGGCCGGTTGCGAAAAAGTTGAGAACTGCACAAATCATTTATGGTGGAATATGCGGGCTGCTCACTGTTTGCGTTCACTCTCAGAAAATACATAAAAGACGAATATGTTCGCTGCCGATGAAGTGACCACTCATCCGATTCAACGTAAATGCTTTCTACTGGGCTTGTTCTAAAGGCGCCTGTGGACAGGCGAATGCCTAAGTGGTGGACAGGGTCCAGCATCTTCAGAGCAGTTGGAGTAGCCGACTGGCACACTATGGCTCCATAATCTGGTCGTGTGCGTATGAGGCTTTTATACAAGTTCATAAGACATTTGCTATCACTACCCCAGGTTGTGCGTGACAGCACCTTTAAGATATTCATTGTTTTCATACATTTGTTTTTTAAATACTTTATGTGCTGTACAAAGGTTAATTTTGCGTCTAAAATTATGCCTAAAAATTTATGTTCCCTGTTTATAGGCAGACGCTCACCATATAACAATTTCAGGATCAGGGTACAGGCCTCTTTTTCTAGAGAAAACTACACAGGTGCTTTTTTGTGGGTTCAGTCTGAACCCGTTCTCATCAGCCCATTTGGAGACCTTGTTGAGACCAAGCTGGACCTGTCGCTCACAGATTGCGAGAGAACTTGATTGAAAAGCGATCTGCACATCGTCAACATATGTTGAATAGAAGATGTTACGTGGTATGCAGATGCGAAGAGAATTCATTTTTACGATAAAGAGCGTGCAGCTGAGCACCCCGCCCTGCGACACTCCAGTTTCCTGTAGAAATTTCCGTGACAACACATTGCCCACTCGAACACGGAATGCGCGGTTAGACAGATAGCTTTCGATAACATTGAACATATTACCGCGTATACCTAAGTGTGAGAGGTCTCTCAATATCCCAAACCGCCACGTAGTATCATAGGCTTTCTCCATATCAAGGAATACAGATAAGAAAAACTGCTTATGAACAAAAGCTTCACGGATACGTGCCTCGATACGTATGAGGTGGTCACTGGTGGATCGGCCCTCCCGAAATCCGCACTGGTATGGGTCGAGCAATTTGTTTGATTCGAGGAAGTGTAGTAAGTGACAGTTAATCATTTTTTCAAATACTTTGCAGAGGCAGCTTGTTAGCGCTATAGGTCTGTAACTTGATACAGAGGAAGGATCCTTTCCGTGCTTCAGAATTGGAATTATAATAGCCTCCTTCCAAACAGAGGGGATCTCGCCGGAAAACCATATAACGTTGTAGAGGGAAAGGAGAGTTTTTTGCGTTTCGGCGGGTAGTTGTTTCAGCATATCATATATTATGCGGTCTGAACCTGGGGCGGATGTATTACAATCGTTCAGTGCTGCCTGCAGTTCTGCTATGTAGAATGGTTCACGGTACGCCTCACTTCTTGCACATTTTCTTTATAACTTTTGTTGTTCTATTCCCGTTTTGTACTTTCGGAAGGTTTCAGAGTAGTGTGAGGAGCTCGATATGTGTTCAAAATGTGCACCAAGAAAGTTTGCTTGATCTTCCAGGCTTTCTCCGTGGCTGTTTACTAAAGGCAGGTAGTAAGTTTGTTGCCCGTTAACTTTCTTCACTATATTCCAGACTTTTCTCTCATCTGTGTACGAGTTTATGCTTGATATAAACTTTGACCAACTCTCTCGTCTTGCTTGTCGGCGCGTTCTCCTTGCCTGGGATATGACATGCTTAAAGTTTTCCAGGTTTTCTGCTGTTGGAGAATCGCGAAGCAGCGCCCACGCTTTGTTCTGGTTCCTCCGTGCTTGTCTACATGCATCGTTCCACCGGGGAACACGCCGCTTGGAGCCCATGCCGCTCGCTTGAGTAATACATTTACAGGCGGCATCAAGTATAAAAGCTGTAAAATATGTAACCGCACCATCTATGGTTAGACCGCACGTCTCAGTCCACGTCATGTGAGTAAGAGCTCGGTACCGCTCCCAATCGGCTGAGTCAACCTTCCATCGAGGGACCTGCGGGGGAAGTTGATCTTGTTTCGGCGTACTCAGGCTTATTGGGAAGTGGTCACTTCCACACGGGTTATTAAGCACATTCCATTTAAAATAGGGTAAAAGCGTCGGCGATAAAATGCTAAGATCTATGGCAGAGTATGACTTGTTAGCCAGGTTAAAATACGTGGGCTCCTTCGTATTCAAGAGACATGCTCCAGAGGAAAAAAATTAGCTGTTCAATAACGTGACCTCGAGCATCACAGCGTGAATTGCCCCACAAACTACTGTGTGCATTAAAATCACCAAGAATCAGATATGGCTCTGGGAGCTCATCTATTAATGATTCTTGGTCGCGTCTATGAAGCTGATAATGTGGTGTTATATACAACGAGCAGATGGTTATGAGTTTATTTAAAAGAACGGCTCGAACGGCCACTGCCTCAAGGGCCGTTTGGAACTTCAAATGCTGACACGCTACACTTCTATCAGCAATGATGGCTACACTGCGAGATGATGCGACAGCATCCTCGCGGTCTTTTCTGAAAGTCAAGTATTGTCGGAGGAAGTTGGTGTGTTTGGAATTTAGAAGTTTTCTTGCACACACAGCACTTTAGGATTAAACTTACAGAGAATTTCTTGGACGTCATCAAGGTTTCTTAATAGTCCTCTAATATTCCACTGTATGATGCTGTCCTTGTTGACAAAAATAATGTGCTGTGTGGCTCAAAAGGGAGGAGAGTGACTTACTTTACAGGGCCTTTGTTAGGCCCTGTAATTGGTGTTTTGTCTTTTTTGGAGCGGTCAAGGGAACCTCGCCGCTCCATCGACGCTACTAGCGCCGTTTGGCTTGGACTGGTGTCCATAGCCTCTTGAGAGGCACTGGACACCCGCTCCAGAGAGCGATGTGTGCGTCGCGTAGACTTCATCTCTAGCGACGAAGTCTTCGTCCCCACCGGACCGGAGGTCGACAGGACCCCTGTGGTCTCTGCGGTGCCCTGGCTGCTGCCGGAGCTTGTAGAGGCCACTGGTGTGGACAATTTGAGAGATGGCAGGGCAGCGTTCGCTGCTCCCACCTTAGGGGCGGGTGGCGTTGGCCTCGGCACACTAGGCGTGGTCCGGGCTGCCGCCAGAGGACGTCTTGCACCTCTTCGGCGAAAGATGTTTTGAGCAAGAATAACGAGGAGATACGTTGTCGTGCTTCACAGAATGTTATGTTCTAATTCACTTTTACAGTAATTATTTCTTTTTCTTTCTTCCAGGCTGGACAAGCTCTGGAGTATGCAGGGTGACTGCCATCGCAGTTAGCACAATGTACCTCGTCATTATTCCAATCGTCAGAAGAGTGACCGGTTGTGCCGCAGTTTGCACACATAAGCTGCCCTCGGCAGTTCTGGGATGCGTGACCAAATCTTTGACATTTGAAGCAAAGTCGCGGGTTCGGAATGTATGATCGAACATGAAGTTTTACGTAGCCGGTTTCAAGAGTCTCGGGTAAAGAAGTTGAACTGAAAGTGAGTATTAAATGCTTTGTTGGGATTTCGTTGTCATTCCGTCTGATTTTGAGGCGCTGCACATGGATTACCCCTTGGTCCTTCCATCCATCCAGGAGTTCTTCTTCATTCAATGTCATTAGCTCTTCGTCTGATACTATGCCTTTTACTGTGTTCATTGTTCGATGTACGCTTACAGAAACAGGGATGTTACCAAAGGCTACGAGGTGTGCGAGTCTGTTGTATTGTTCTTTGTCTTTTAGTTCGAGGAGCAAATCTCCACTTGACATCTTTGTTACCTTATAACCAGCTCCAATGGTCTCTT
Source organism: Dermacentor silvarum (assembly GCF_013339745.2). Classification (NCBI taxonomy): domain Eukaryota; kingdom Metazoa; phylum Arthropoda; class Arachnida; order Ixodida; family Ixodidae; genus Dermacentor; species Dermacentor silvarum. Next base: position 45,591,914 of record NC_051164.1, read on the forward strand.
TTAGGCACTTGGCCACAAGAAATGGGGAAATTGCTCTAGCTTTCGTAGATCACTGCTCACAGTGAAGGACGTGAAATTTCGGGAAAGTTTCTTTGTTTTTGGGCCAGAATAGCGTGGTTGCGTCGGTGCGTACCCTTTTCGAGGCACGATCGGTAGAAAAGGGGTTTGAGGATCCCATGTAAAGAAATTATTTAATCGGCAATGGCGTCTGCCACCCACCACAGAGCCCAACAAGGGGGCGTGGCCGAACATGAAAAAAGTCTGAACAGCGCCAGCAAAATGGCGTTAGGTTACTGGCGGGGATACATATGGAAGAGTTGTCGGCTTTCGTTGGAATGGATGTGGCAACGTTCATCTGCAGGCATATTGCCCTCGATGCGTCTGTGCCCAGGCGCCAAACCTACTATGACGTACTATTTAGATGTATATTCTGTTCACAGGAGTGAATAGAGGTCAGTGATTACAGGGTTGTAGTGTTTCTGGGGTGAAATTACAGATTAGATGCCATTAAGAGGGTCTGAATATGATGGCCGTTTATAGTTCTGTTTTCTTGGTATGTTTAGCAGCTTCCAGTACAGCATAAACCTCAGCAGTGAAATTGCTTGTTTCTGGATGCAGGACATCTGATTCACAAAATGATGAGATGACGGCTAAATACGAAATGATAACATGTGACTTTGAGGCATCATTGTAAAATGTCTGTCAAATGTACTTCGAATGAAGTGCAAGAAAGTGCGTTTGTATATGTACCCGAGGAGCGCTCATTGTTATTTCAACAAAGGCTGTATCACAATCAACGTGCTCCATTCCCACGGAGTACATAGCTTGGCTAAAGCCATATTAGAGGATTTTTAGAAGTGGCACACTCATTTCTTAACTAAGTTTCCGTGCAAGCACTGAGATGGGTTCTCTAACTGCAGGTCAATTATTCAACAACGTTGCAGATGCCACATCGTTTACACTTATGCAAGAGGGATGTTCGCGTTTGGCATTTACCTTCAGAATGTGCATAAAATTTCAGTACGACCTGTTAAGAGGAAGTGACCACTCGTTAGCTTTAATGTAGGGGCTCTCTGCAGGACTTGTAATGAAGGGACCTGCATCCTTGGTGATGGACACGACCCAGCATATTCAAGGCACTAGGAGTAGCCGATTGATACAATATGAACCCGTAATGTAAGCGTGTTCGAATGAGGCTTTTGTAAAGGTTCATGATGCACTTCCTGTCACTACCTCACGCTGGGTGTAACATAATTTTACGAATGTTTATAGATTTAAGCATTTGTTTTTAAGGTAATTTAGGTGCGAAACAATTGTTAATTTCTTGTCTAAAATTATGCCTAAATATTTGTGTTTTGTGTTCGCAGGTATGTGCTGTCCATGAAGGTCGTCATAAGCAGGATTTGCGATGAGGCCTCTTTTTTCTTTGAAAAGAACACAGGTGCTTTTGCTGGTATTAAACTTAAAGCGGAATCATTTGAGGAAATAGCCGGCGAGCGTAATTGAGGTAGTGCCCAGTAAGGTGAAGGCTGTGTCGTAATAAACGATTTCGTTGCTGACGATAACGCAGCAGTTTTCTGCGTCTCCTTTTTTCACATTTAAGGCCCATTAACGGGCATCATTTTGCCGCACACGTGTTGGAGCACCTGTTATGGAATTTTCTGGACACTCGACAGCGGACAAGAGACATGGCGCGCTATTCAAATCCCCGTGGACTCGCACAGCGTGCAACTGTTCGCGACGTGGCCGTTTTATGCGTTCAATTCTTTCTCCTTGTGTGAGCACCCTCTTGCTAACCCAAATATGTCATTGCAACTTAAGTAAGCTAAATTATAAGGAGTTCACTAAAAATGAGGAGTTTATAAACATGAACCCACACAAAAAGTTAGTGAGCTAATCCTGACTAAAAATAACTGTCTTTAACTACACTTCTGTAGCATAATCAGTAAACGTTTGCGAGGCATCCGAATCGTAAAAGGTGTAGAGCACCGCGCCCTTTATTAATACCGCGGCAGGCGCAGTCACCTATAATAAGATACTGACAGAGTCCTATTGAGTAAAAAAGCGAGAAATGGAATGGAATGATCAAGTTACCTTTAGCCCAACTGGCAAAGTTACATGTTTTGTAGTCTCGCCTAAAATTAACATTTAGCGCTCCGGGACTACGGACATCTTTGATTCCAAAAGCATTCGAGAATGTCGGGCGACCATTCCATTACCATTCCCTCTACCCGACTGGTGCCGTCATTCCATTCATATTCCATTCCCAGTGTTTGATGATGTGAAACCATTCCGGAATCATTCCAACTCCGGAATTGCCACTCTGACAGCGATAGATGCGCAGGTTTGCTTCAGCATGTGCTGTGAACCGTCTTCGGAAGTTATATCAATGACCGACGGCCATTCCGTACATACCATGGACGTAAGTGGCGTCTGTCGGGCTGGTAAGA